>NW_015440983.1:104930-170081 GCF_000150705.2 Paracoccidioides lutzii | reverse complement strand
TTCAAATCTTTTATTAAGATTTTATCAATTTATATGCTTTAATTAACTAATTAATTAACTAACTAGTTAGTTAATAATTAATCATATAAATATACAGCTTACAATTTACTAGAAAAGCTCATAAAAATATTATTATTTAATCTATTTTTCTTTTTATTTTCTTTTAATAAATTTTTTTATATTTAATAATATTCAATATAATTTTATATTCTCAGAAATTTAAGTTTAGTTTATTATATAGATAAAGTTTTTATATATATATTCTATAGTATATAAAATAGATGAACTTATAAGTCTCTATTAAAGTCAGCTCACATTGAATTTATGAAGAAAATAAAATTGACAGAGATTTGATTTCATTGATTTGAATAAATTTTTTATATTATTTTATAGTTTTAAAGAAGATATAATAAGAATATAAATTAATAAAAGTAATTATATGTTTTTTATAAAGTTATAGTATATATGCATAATAGAGTTTTTTTGATAGAGAAATGAGCATCTGATTTCTGTATTTAATTTTTATTGTGAATTTGTAAAATTTGACAGCTAGAAAATAGATGGCAGAGCTCAGACTCACTATGACATGAGAAAATGTTGATAAATGCCTGAGTTAATTATGTCATGTACATCTACATATTTAGTAGTTGTAACTAGCTCACTTAGAGTTCTAGAATACAACAAGGTTGATATTGATTCTCTTAGACTCACAGCTTATTTTTAAAACTTAGATCATTAAGTTAAAGAGTTGTTAACATTAGATGTAAAGTATAATATTTTATAACAAATATATAGCTTTTATAAATTGAGAATATTTCTTGATTTTAAGAGTGAAAATTATAAGTTCAATTCTTCTCTCTATTCTATAGAGTATCATTTCTTTTTATTGTGAATGATGTCATATTTTCATGTTGAGGTGAGAGAGGTTAGGAAAATAAAACAATTTGAATTTGTGGCTCGCTCAGTGGATGTTATTACAGTTAGACCAGTTACCTGGCAAAACACCCAATCACCAATAATCTAGGAGTAATTAATTATATTACTGGATGAAGTATAATTCCATTGGGGTCACCTGATCCGTGACAATTACGGCTACTCTAGTCACGTGCATGATAGCTCAGCAAGCTCGTTTAATATAAATAACAACCTCCTCTTCAGGAAAGCATCAGATCAATCAATGAAATGAACCTCAACAAACTAACATCATTGAGACAACCACAACGCCGAGAAAACCAACTATAAGTGGATGCTGTTGGGATATCTGAGCACACTTTGGCTATTCTCCTGTTCTTGATAGTTGAGTTCTCAAATAGAAGAGATTCATCCCGTTACTTGACTGCCGGCGGAAAATCATGAGCGGACTCCGTAGTTTGGTGAAAGATGGGTGGCATCCAAAGGGAAATGATGGTGGTAGGGAGAGTTGGCGGGGTGATTTCCAAGGCATAAACCAAGTTGTACGTCTTGTCTCTTTTGATCCTCTGTTAAACCCCTCATCAAGAACATTCCGCCTGCCCATACAATTAGCTGCCTGTTATCCCTAATTTGTTTCCTAAAATGATATAGGCCGGCTGGGTGGGCAAAGGGAAACATAGCAGTTCCAATGACTCCCGTGTTGAGCATGTATCTCGGCCACTATCCTCTCTCAAGGATCCTGCGTCATTTCCCCCCCCACCTAAACACATAAATCGACTCGGTGTTGAGAGAACTTTGAGCTCGACTTCAACTTCAGACACCGGCCTGTTAAGACCCCCTTTGAGCTCCTCACAGTCTCAATCACCACAGGAACAACACCACGCTGAGGAAGAAGCCATCTCGAAGAGGGCCCCGCCTCCTGTCCCGTACCGGGTAAACACCACAGGAGTATCCACGCATAATGTACTTTCTCCTCCCGTTCACCAAAGTCACACCTCAACAGGGTCAACAGAGGAGTTTAAGTCCAACCCAAGCCTCACACCAAAACCAGCTTTGCCACCTAGATTACCTCCACGAGGCGCACCACATCCACATCCACAACCATCTCAATCTTCATCTCCCCCACCACCTCCAGCGAATGAAACTACAACAAATGGACTTGTACCGACAATAAACCAAAGGTCTATTGATTTCCTGGGCGAGGCGGGCGTTTCCGTCCCAAGTCTCGGTATCAATGGAGGGAACTCTGACCGGCAGGAACCGGCTCCCAAATCAACAGGAGGAGCATCACCATACTCCCCGCAGAACGAACTTCAGGCGCGATTTGCCAAAATGAGCGCATCGTCTCCAACTCTATGCTCTTCTGGTGTATCGAAGCCTGCAGAAGGCACCACTATGGAGCAAAAGCAACATGCTGTGCGAACTGCACATTCGTTTAGCCGGGACCCCACTTCTGTATCATCAAACGATGCGCGAAGTGCAGTTTCGACGGCATGGAATTTCCGCGAGCGTCACAGTGAACAGATTGACTCTGGAAAGAAGAAACTGCTCCAGATAGATCAAAAGTATGGCATTTCAAAGCGAATCAACAGTTTTATTGAAGATCAGAAGTCCCCAGCATGCCCGGATCCCCAACCTCCACCCCATGCTAATGCGGCTTATAGCCCCCAGCCGTCAGGCGCCTATGCATATAACAGACCAGATCTGGAAGCATTGAATAGCCGCAAACCTCCTCCTCCACCCACTCCCTCAAAGAAGCCGGGTATGCAAATTCATCCTGTTGATGGACATCCTCGAGCTGCTCCACCACCACCGCCACCACCATTACCCCTCGGGACCAAGCCGCGTTAAATCTGCATGCGGGTGGGGATCAAAGCTCGTGGTTGAATCATACAATGGCGTTTCTCCAAGGGGATTTGATCGGTGGTCGTTTTGCTTTTCTTTTGGATCTCCATGGTGTTTTAAGGGTATCATTTATCTTCACAAATGAGCCTATGTGTATGGTGTGTCAACGGGTGTAAAAGGGGAATCATTAGTCTTATTTTACTTTTTACATGCTCCCCCAATTCCGGCATCTTATCATTACTAGTATTATTATTGACCTGGGTGGTTTGGCTTTGTTATTTTTACCGCCTCTGTTTTGCGTTTGTATTCTTTATGACCACTATGCATAATATTATGATTTCTGTCCCTTAGTATTGATGGCTGTCAAAGAACTAATAATGGCGATTAATTGCATAATGGTGTTTACCTCTTTTCATTGCTTCGTTTTACCCATGAGGTGTCAATTGATCCGTGTAGGGGAGAATCGGGCATGCAAAAGGGAAATATTCAATATTCTTCACCAACGTCGATTGATTGGATTGAATTGTTTTTATATTTTTTATATTTTATTCTTTTACCTTTGTATAGGTGGCACATTGCTACCATCTTGCCTGCTCCCTAGTAATATTGGTTTTGAATTGAATATCAGATCAGCTTCGGGTTATAAATAGCTCTCCTGTCAGTTATTTGTAGCAGTTCTTCACTTCCCTCCCTAACTTCACTTAAATGCTAATTCCTCATTTTGGGTTGGAAGTTGCTCACGTCAAAACTGCAGACAAGCCTTCATGTTCACAATCCCCTAACTCTTCAACCATCCTTCAACCATCAATAATGACCAGCGACGAACCGCAACGAACCAGGCACTGCAGCCTATCACCAACTCCCCACTTCCCTTCCCGTACCACCCCTATCAAACCCGCAAAGCGCACCGTTTTACGCAGCCCTCTTCCTCGAGACGAAGTGGTTTGCTACCCAGCAGCCTACATTCCCCCGCCCAGCACTCCCCTCGCTACCAACACCAGTCCATTGCTCTCCCTCCCAGTGGGAATAAATACATAAACTCCCTTTCACCACCACCACCACCACCACCACCGGGAGTGTGTACTCGAGTGGCTGGGTGCGGGATGCTGGCTGAGGGGATTTTGGAGATGTTTGGGGTAGCGGTGGGGAATGCATTATTAGAGATTGATGTTGGCCATTTTCGGACGGTTAGGGATATGCTGGATGGGTGGGGAGGCGAGAGGAGAGGGTGAGGGTTGGGAGGAACACCGCTGTTGTTGCAGGGTTTGGGCGGAAGCGCGAGATGGAGGAAGAGGAGGAGGAAATTGAAGTGCTTGAGCAGAATGAGAATGTTAAAGGAGTGCTGATGATGTGGATTTGTTTGGAGAGTGTTCGAGCTGGTGATACGAATTCCCTTTTCTTGCTGCTGGTTCCTGACTATCACAAAGCTGTCTGTTTCGGGCCTCTCTTTTCTTTTCTGTCATTTCTGTTCCTGTAATATCTAAAAGACATCTCCGGTGCAAAGCGGAGGAGACATATCTAATACTTATTGCAGTTCCTATTTCCTCTATGGTTTCTGGTGTTTAATTGCTTTATGCAGACATTTTACAAAGCGTACGGCTCCCCTACCGAGCCATGTATGTCCATGATAGAGTGGTCGGGTGGCTTCTCCATATAGTACCTATCTAGAGATACACATGAAAATGTTGTAGTTGCGGTCCAATAAAGAAGCATGTAAAGTAATTAGTTCGCGTTAGTTAATTAGCGATAATCCTCCCCCGCCGTTCTTTTTGGCGTCGTTTTCTTTATCAATCTTATCTCTGTTGCCCCTCAGGGATTCAAAAATGTGGCAACACGGGAGCCCTGGAGGCGCCGAGGAACGACCAGGCAGCCGCGAAAAGGCTAGACTTAAAAAAAAAAAAAAATGTGGGGTTCTCGGTCCCCAACAATCTCAAAAGATCTAAACCAAGCAACCTCGGGGATGTGGCGAGCGTCTTTTGACTCGTCCGCCTCCAACACAACGGACAGATACAACCAGGGGAGAGCTCTTCGGCTGTTTCCCCAACTTTCGCCCCGGTACATTATTACATAAACAGAACCTCGGTCAGGTGACCTACAATGGTCGGGTGATTGTTCGGCGAAAGTAAGGACCCACGGCGCTAGTCCCGAACAGGCAACGTGCGCATTCAACAAACATCAAAAATTTCCTGCTTCGTCAAAAAGTCAAAAGAGCCGCGACGAGCGAGAGCGAGAACCGCACGACACCAAACAGCTTCAAAATATAGGGAGATATATTTGATATCAACAACCAAATGGGCGATGATACCCAAGTGCTCTAGATCTAACTAACCCTCCACTGCTGCTGCAGGACGGAGAAGGAAGTAGTTTTATTCTGATGTTTTTAACTGTACTATCCACCATTGACGGATGGTTCATCTCCTTCGCTGGCCCTGGTCTTGCATTGCCTGGACAGCTTCATATATTTTATGCTTGCGACGAACTTGTATTATTCTCCGCATCAACGGCTCTGGTGGTTGATCTCTCTGTGGTTCGGGATCACACCTCAGGTTGCCAATTGGACCCAGGCTTTGCGTTTCCCAACAATCCGCTGTCCTGCGCTAACTGTCATAGTGTTTTTTTACTGCTTGGGCTGAATGCTCTGCTCTGGTGTGGATCTCCCAGACTCATAGTTTTTGATTTCCAGATTGTAGTTTCTTTTCTTTATCTTGTCTTGTTGTTTTTTCATTTTATTTCTTTTTTCAATTCAATTCAATTCATTTCATTTCTTTTCTTCAGTTAATATACCCAAGAAGATTGTCTCCTTTGAGACCACTGCTGTCCTTCTACTTCCTCTTCCTTTTCCTCCCCTTTTCCTTTTGACAATCAGAGTTTCAACTCTAACCCTATTATTCTTGCCTCTCAGTCCCGGATGATATAATTATAACATCACCGGTAAATTCCATTTGATCTCCCAAAGCTTTTTCCTTTTTTTCTTCTCCTTTTTTTTTTTTTTTTTTTTTTTTTTTTTTTTTTTTTTTAAATTATACATATATTATTCCAGCCTCTTCGTCTTCCTGGTGAATCCTTCAACAGTAAAATAAATAGCCCTCCATAAGGGCTATTATCCGGTGGGCATACTGGGTATAACCTCCAAACCACCTACTGATTCATGTCAATTGTGTTGGCTACAGGAATACCACTACCACCAACCCCCACCACAACCCCACCATGAGTTCCTCTGTCTATCTAAGCCTTCCTCCCTCTTCGTTTTTCAAGTTCCCGCCTTCGCCCCTCCCGGAAACCATCCCGCCGCCCACTGTTGCCAAACCAACATGGTATCAGCCCTTCAATATTCCTGCGGATCTCTACCGGAAAGCCTTGGCACCCCAGGTGCCTCTCACCATCGCCGCCCTCTATGCCACCTCTGTTGTCCTGATGAACCGTGTCAATAAGAAGAGAGGTTACAAACCCTGGGCCTTAGGTAAAACGACTGCCTTCAAGGCCTTTGTCATCCTCCACAATGTCTTCTTGGCCGTCTACTCTGCCTGGACTTTCGCGGGTATGATCCGCGCTTTCTACCACACCTGGCCCGAGCGTGGCGAAAAGTATAACGTCGTCAGAGTTGCCGATGCCCTTTGCAAGATCAACGGCCCCCGTGGTTTGGGAAATGCTGCTTTCTATGATCCTGCCCAAAAGAAATGGACCATGATCAGCCCGGAATACAGGTTGGGACCTGGTGGCGTACCTGACTCGACTGATGTTGGACGTCTCTGGAATGAAGGGTTGGCCTTCTTGGGCTGGCTTTTTTATCTCTCCAAGTTCTACGAAGTTTTCGATACCGCAATCATCCTGGCCAAGGGAAAGAGGAGTTCCACTCTCCAGACATACCACCACGCTGGTGCCATGATGTGTATGTGGGCTGGAATTAGGTATATGGCGACTCCCATTTGGATCTTTCCTCTATTTAACTCCGCCATTCACGCTATGATGGTATGTTTTTTACCCTTTTCTGCTGTTTGCGAAAGAGGTGTGTACCTTAACCTAATTCTATACAGTATCTCTACTACACCTTGACTGCACTATCCATTCGCGTGCCTGTTACCATTAAGCGCAGCTTGACCTCCCTGCAGATCACACAATTTGTTTTTGGCTCCACCTTGGCTGCTTGCTATATTCTCATTTCCTACACTTTCCCGATTGGTGTTCCCCGTTCGGTTGCCATGACTTCTTTGGCCTCTGCTATTTCTGATGCCGTTACCGCCGTTGCTGTTGCGCCAAATGACACCGTTGGAGGTATGAGTCCCTGGCTCAAGAAGCTGGCTCTCCGTGCAGCTGGAGCTGAGGGAGTTGCTGAGCACGTGCTTAATTCTAACGGAGAATTATTTGGCGTAGACGGACGCCAAGCAGCGCAGGCTCTTCTTGCGAAACAGGAAACCCGATATGTCTTAGAACCCCGTACTTTCACCTGCCTGGATACCTCTGGCCAAACCTTTGCGCTCTCTCTTAACATCCTCTACCTCTTGCCCCTGACTTTCCTCTTTGTCCGTTTCTTTGTCCGATCCTATCTCCGCCGTACTTCCCAAGGCGCCAAACACCCAACCCATGCTCACGCAGCCGAGAAAGCTGGCATGGATGCACTAAAAGGTGTCACCCGGGAAATTCGGAATGCTGTTATCGAAATGCATGGTGATGACGGAAGTGTCCTTGAAACAGATTCTGGAATAGGCACTCCCCACCCGGAAGCTTATGAGGCGAATGTCGATGACATTATGACATACAAGCAGCTGAAAGCTGAGAGAAAAGAAGCCGCCATTGATAAGCATCCATCTCCGCCCCAGCTGGCACACCCCTCCTCAGCAGAATCAACACCTCAACCGGTCCGTATGAACCGAGTAGCTGGCAGTACACAAGGCTGGCAGCGCTCGCACTCCAAGGCTAAGGGCTACGAAGAAGCTGACTTGATAGGGTTTTGACCAATAGATCGATACACGTTAATTGAGTAACTACAACCTTCAAGTATGATTACTCTGAACTTGTGTACCCGTCAGGCAAGGACAGGGATAATCCACCCGTGAAAACGGATACGAGGCGGAGAGGAAAATACAGAGAAAGATACGGTCGAAAACTTTTAATTAGTGGCGAGTACAGATGTGGATGGATCCTTATGTGCGAGCTTCAACGTCCTCGTCCCACATTTTCCTTGGTTTATATGGAGATATCTCTTGCAACGTTCCCAATGCGAAACGTCAGAACGATGAGCGGTTTTCTTTCCTTATCTTTCTCTTTACCTTTCTCTGTTTCATGCTTTCTTTTTATTAATTTTTTTCCTTTTATTTTGTTTATTTTTTTCTTTTTCATTTTCATTGATGTCGAGTACATACTTTTTGGATGCATAGGTTGGATACGTCTGGCCCCGGTGTCTTACGGAATTCCTTTTGTTATCTTTTAGTGGTTCCTTGTTTTTCCATAGTATCATTGCTTCTTCTGGTTCGAGTTTGGCGACACATTTTCACACATCATCTCGATATCGAATTCCCTTATAGTTAAAAGCTTTGTCCGTTGATATTTTGTGGATTTAGTGCTGGGACTAGGAAGGTAGGAAACCGATTACAATTTCTGGTGCTGATTTTGGCAGGGTGAAGTTGAGAAAGAAACGAGGAGATTTTTTGTGAGGGCTGATTTCGCGAGTCTTTGATTCTTCTTGATTTTGGTTAAAGATTTTCATATGGGAGTTTTGGCTTGGATATGAGGAACAAAAACAACAAACGGAAAATGGAGTCTTCTGGGTGATGCTCTAAGTGTACCATTATTTTTATCAATGGAGATACATTTCCTGACTATTTCCTTCTCTCCCAATTTGGCTCATACTGAATGTTTCCTTATTCCTTTGGATATACGGGTCTTTAAGATGGCAAGAAGAAAAGGGAAGAGGAAAAGGGGAAGGAATGAAGAAAGCAAATGAGTAAATAAACATGGACATGGTTTATGAAAACAACTAATTTCGTTCGCTATATCTGCCTTTGTTAATATCCAGTCTCAAAGTAGTGAAGTTGAACATACCGGATCCCCTCGCCAATTTCTCAAGAAGCAACCTTCAAACTTGTTGGTGTGAGTCCTTATTATGAGTGGGGAACAGACACCCAATGGTCAGACTGCTGCAACCCCTGCAGCACGGAGAATCTGGGCGTGGTTGCATGTAAGCTCATCGCCTACGAACTTAGGTGTCTGCCCGAGCTTCTCTGGATTGCTCTGATGCGCAACATTGCCTACTTAGTCGTTACTGGTCAATTTGGAGCATGTTGGTCCTATTCATACTAACCAGTTGTATATAGTTACCCGAACCTATGTATCTCGGGATCATCGAATTGACTGGAGGGGATGGCTCCCGGAATATGAAAAATATTTCATGCTCATGGCGTGTGCCCTGCATATGGCACCTTTACAGAGATAGTCACTATCACAAATCAATCCATCCACCCACCTATATACAAATTGAAGTCGACAGTTTATGCAAAAAGACAAATATGTCTGAATCGACAAGATATTCGAGGAGTACGCAAATCCTTTTACCACACCGTTACCCGCGGCCAGTTTCAGAGCTGTTGATTGGACTGGTAATATCCCTTCCTCTTCTACCAGATGTCCATGATCCATCGCTTACTAGACACTTCATCATGTACAGGACACATCGTTTAATCCTCCAGCTATGGTATTATCTGGTCAGATAATTTGGAGAGCCGGTGTCAGAAGACTCCACCTTTTGGACCACCTTGATGTTAACAGTTTTTACCGCTGTAGCTGCCATGATTGGCGTGGAACACGGCTTAATTACTCTGGACGACGATGTCGATGGTCTGTGCCTGAGATGGCTGAGCCAGAGATTCTGGTTGGGCGTGAGGAGAACGTTACGTTATGGAGCTGGTCATTTGCTAACTCCCATCCAACAGACATGCATATACAAAAGATATTGGGGCCATGATTTTGGATTGTACCAATTTATAGTCATTAGTTCGTAGCATTTAAATATGGATATCGATAATAAAATCAACCAAAAAAAAAAAAAATATCTCGTTGCTATTTGTCCTGCCAGAAAACAGGATGGACAGGATCGACTAACATGCAAAGCCAGTGACTGTATTTCCCACCCAACATGGGGATACAGTAAAGGCGTTTAGCTCTTCCCACATCCCCCCATTTAATTTCAAGGGAAAAGCGCTGGGATTGTCCCATTAACTTATTGATTTGACTTATCACAGCTTCCGGAGTATGCGTTAAGTGTCCAGTCACGTATTCTCTGTCAACATAGACCTTGGGCGAAACGTGAGAAATTTCGTAAAAACCCGTCTCCTTTGCAGATTTCGAGAGGGTAAAATAGTCCTTGTAGAGGGCTAGAATACTGCTGGCCATGCGGTTTATGACATGTTGCATAATTTCTGACCCCGATTTTGTCTTCGAACCTACGCCTTGGGTATCGGCTGAATATATCTGTAGCAAAAGTTGCTCGATTTCTAGATCGCTGAGCGTGAGAGCGTCAAGAAAGTTAGTTATGTCAATGAGTGGCACGAGAACAAGTCCCTCACGACCTCCAACGGTTGGAAGGTCCCCAAACAGCATGAGAAGCGACCTCTCATTCCCATCCTCAGTGATCTCCATGATGATATCAGTCATTTGACCATGGGCCCGCTTCTTGTGTAAGAAAAGTTCTTCTTTCTCGAAATCTTCAGAAGACCATAGGTTTTCAGACGCATACAGCACACGGTCACCCTGGCAAGTCGGACTGATGATGAAAAACGCATTGAAATTGTCAAGGATTTTGACGGCAGCGTCGCCGTTGAGAAGCCCTGACAACAGTTTTCCTGGAATTTCAGGAACTGGAGCACTGCTCGTATTGCATGATTGATCTGTGCCAATGTTTTCGGGGGTTGATGTTTGGATTTGGTATACTAGGGGTATCGGATTTCTGGCACTACTTTTCCTAAGCAACATGGTTTCATACCGCCTATCGTGATTGACGACATGTGCAATGAATAAGGTTAAAGGGCAAGGCAGCGTATATGGTACAGCAAATAATGCTGGGTTGAAAGTTTCGTTTGCCACCCTTCCCCCATCGCGAGCATGACTTCTGGGAGGTAGGTCGGAGGGATACGTATCCGTTTCTAGTTCGCATTTGCCAAGTCTGTAAAACTGTTGTTGTTGTTGTTGTAAACGGTGTGAATTTGCAGGAATTTGTTTCCTGCCTCCTGCAATAATGCTGGTATGCTCACAATCGGAACCTTTGCTTTTCTGAGAAAAATGGCGTAGAAGTCTTTGCAGGGCAGGCTTTCCCCACAACCGCTTTTGCCGGTTGGGATATGGCTTGTCAAACTTTATTTCAGACATCTTCAACTTGAACCACCAAGTAACATTTGTCCAGTCCATCGATTCTAGTTATAAGAATATTGGTGGTAAAGGACATAGAAAGTTATCCAAAGAGAAATAGACAGCTGTGGATGCATCATTGTCACAATCCACAGCTTGTAAGCATTGTAGGTGAATGTATCTGAAAGAATCTTCCAGAAGGCAAAGTGAACATATTGAGATTTAAAGAACTCCTTGACAACAGATGACAAACTTTCATAGATGCACACAATACATTTTTACGAAAGGGTACCACATCCCTTCAAATTGGTGGAGAGAAGGGCACCGGGCTATGTAGAATCGGATTCAATTGAAAGTCACAGAAGGTTTCAAAGTAGAACAAAAGTATCCATTTTTGCCAAAGGGAAATCTTTCGAACGCTGCTACTTGCTGGATAGAGCTATATCGTTCATCTTAGATGCTGTTGCGTCAAGTTGTCTATCTGTACGTGATGTGACACAGTCTCTGCAAAAGTCAAGATCAGCATAGGCACCAAAGAAGACGACATCCGATTGATAGGAGGATTTCCTCTGGTAAAATAACTGGAATCAGGGATTCCGATACATTATAGAAAAATGAGTTGCTCTCGTGATTGGCAAAGTGTAACGACAGCGGCAGACAGAGCTACACCCGTTTGCCATCTAAATCCTGGAATAAAGCATTATCTATGCGTTAACCAATCTTAAAGCTTAGTGGAATTGCGATTGATGGACTAAAAAGGCAAAAAGAAGAAGACAAAAACATTCAATCAATGAACTCCTGCATACGCGTGTGGTCTTTAGAGAGTGCTCAAAAAGTGCTCTAAGCTTTGTTTTGACAGAATAACCCATCACTAGCTGGTTGATAGGTATTAAAAGTAGATAGAGAAGTACAGGACTTAGCAGACATCTGGAGCCAAGGTAGCCCTAATATAATGAAACATATGAGATGTAGAAGTAACTCAAGCTGCAGACAGGCAGAAAACTTTCCCAGCGTCAAAAGTTGATAATTGAACAGTCACGCCACGTGATATGCTGACAAATCTTCTCTCCTCCCTGAACCTTCCGACGACAAAAATGTGCAAACAAAAATCTTCGACAGCGTCAACCGACAACCCGCCCCATTGCCCTCTTCGCCGCTGCCATTGAGAGCCATCCGTTCTCCTGGGCCTCTCCCTCTTCCCTTTCTTGATCTCCTCTGCCGCTCGTTCCATCCCTCCTCCCGGATGTCTGTCTCAATCTCCCGCGCCGTTCTGCGGCAGTCGCGATATTTGATCCGAAGACCGGCTTTCAGATTTGCGTCAACAACCACTGAGGCTGCAACCAAGACCAAGGACACTGCTACCTCTGCTGCGACAAAGGCTTCCCAGGGAATTTCCAAAGCTGCTGCTACTGCAGGTCCTGCGATTGCAAATGCCCTCTCAGGAGTCAGTAGAGCCTTAAGGAAAGTGGGTGGACGAACCGGCAAATTTATCGCTATCGTTGATTGTAAGGGCACAATCTAATGTCATTAGCATGGCTGAGGATCCCGAAGGAGATTGTTCTTTGTTCAGTTGTTCAAAATTGGGTTATGAGAAGCCATTTGTCGGATGAATAGTTACTGATTCAAACCAAACTTCACAGCATTAATACCTCCCACAATTTACTACTCCAGAGTTGGTTTGGAGCTGTCGAAAATAGTATTCAGAGGGCAGAAGATGTCCCTGCCGTAAGTTTCACAGGTCTCTTTCATATGAGCTTTTAAATTATGCCCATGAACTAATTTCTTTCGATTAGAAGCCTAGCGACTTTCCAGGGATATTATCAACCTCTGCTCAGAAACCTCCGCGAGCCATCGATCTTGATCTCCCAACTATCCAAATCTTTCAATGCAGAAGACATCCTTCCCCTTCTTCGGAACATTGATAGAAAGCAATTGGCCGTTGCTGGTGTCACAGCTGCTGAGGTGATTGGATTTTTTTCTGTTGGTGAGATTATTGGGCGCTTTAAACTTGTCGGATACAGAGGCGACACTGGACATGCGCATTAGATAAAACTAATATTTTTTTTTTTTTTTTTTTTTTTTGTAAAAATTTCTGTCACATATCTTTCCTTCACTGCTTCCCATCTTTTCATTATCGTATTCTCTTCAGGCTGTATAGATGATGGACTTAATAAGCCGGTCTCTTCACTGGTTGTTTAGGTTCCGTCGTGCGACTTATATTGTCGGAGTATATTCTTCAAAACTAGATTTCGTTTGTCTGGAGATAGCTAATCCATAAGAGTTTATCTGTAAATTTTGTTTATAACTGACTGAGTGACATTGAATGCAATGCTGGGTTTAATTCCATGTTGTTTGGAATAAACATCGGCTTTCGAAGCACAGACCACGTGACATTAGAGTTACTGAGGTTTTAAATTTCTTAAAATTAACCGTGGACATCGAAACAATTTACGAATACAATGCAGTTTTAATAAACGGTTAGAAGTGAGAAGGTACTGAAGATGGACGCTTTCAAGCTCCTCACCCGCTCAACAAAACTTAAAACGGGCTCTGCCTCTACAAAGCAACTTATATCAAACTCTTTACCGTCAGCTGGGGCAGCAAACTCACCCCAGCTATTTGCTGCCCGCAATGCATCATACCCTATAGAATCTGGCGACGAGCAAAATGAAAGGAAAGTAAGGAAACGGAAGAGAGGTTCGGATAGAGATGAAGTCTCTGCTGAAGCTGCTGTTGTAACTCCAGACTTTTTTGGTCCAGGCTCATCTGGGACTCATGGATTGTCTACCAGCGGAACAAGAAATGCAACGCAAGGGCAAAATGGGGGCTATAAGTTAGGCGGAAATATTATCGATGGGGATTTCCTCGAGGATACCGGTTTGGGTGAGGAAGCACGAAAGGCGATCCTGACAGTGCACAAGATCAAAGTGACAGATCTCCGAACACCCCCAACAGTGATTGAACGAGAGGATAAAAAGTCAAAAAAGAAAACGAAAAAGAAGCAAAAGCTAGAACCTACCCCAAATGATTTGAGCCGGAAACAGCAGCGGAAAGCCCTGAGAATGTATCCAGAACCACTTATGTCGTTCCAGCAGTTGAGAACGAGATATCAAATTTCTCGACGGCTCTTCGAGAACATTCTTAATCAAGGCTACAGCGCCCCTACTGAGGTACAACTTGGCGCTCTTCCACTGCTGCTGGGTGGTTGTCCTAGTTCGGCTTCGCGGAATCAAGTAAAAGGGGAGCAATCTTCCTCATTCGGACTTGAACCTGACCTTTTGGTTGTTGCTCCAACTGGTAGTGGGAAAACATTAGCTTTAATGATTCCGCTCATCAATAAAATAATACGACATCACCACCATAACGATTCCCAATCGAGAGAGTTGTTCGCCATTGTCTTGGCACCAACGAAGGAGCTTGTTTCCCAAATTGTTAACGAAGGTCGGAAGCTCATGTTGGGCACCGGGGTTAGGATTACAGCTATGCGGAAGAGGATGCGACTCGTGGAGTGCGTAGGAGGAGGTGAAGACCCCTCTGATGGAGAGAGCGTGAGCTCCGAAAGTGGCGGCGTTGGAGCCACAAAAGCAAAACAGTCCAGAGGAAACGACCCTATTACAAACAGCGATATTCTAGTTTCGACTCCCCCCTTGCTTGCGAATTCTCTTTCCGGTAATAAAAACCGCGATATAGCTCCTCTGTCTGCCGTCCAGAGTCTTGCCTTAGATGAAGCAGATGTACTTTTGGACCCGTTATTCCGCGAGCAGACCCTCGGTGTATGGCGGGCCTGCACTAACGCCCAATTACGAGTTGGGTTATGGTCTGCAACAATGGGCTCTAATATTGAGGAGCTGGTCAAATCAACTATTAGCGAACGGCAAAATTCTCTGGGGCTTGGGGACGAATCCTTCCTTGTTCGGTTGGTCGTTGGATTAAAAGATACTGCAATTCCCAATATTTCCCACAAACTCGTCTACGCAGCAACTGAACAAGGGAAGCTTCTGGGGTTGCGACAGCTGCTTCATCCAACAGGCGCAATCTCTGCGTCAGATATCCATCTACGTCCACCTTTTTTAGTATTTACGCAAACCATATCCAGAGCTGTGGCATTACATTCAGAATTGAAATATGACATCCCAGCTGAAGCGGGCGGACCGTCACGTATCGCCGTTCTCCATTCTGAACTCTCTGACTCGCAGAGGTCTGACGTTATGGCAGGCTTCCGCAAAGGCGAGATATGGATTCTCATCACCACCGATCTCCTTTCTCGCGGGGTGGATTTCCGCGGAATCAACGGCGTCGTGAACTACGATATACCCAATTCTAGCGCGGCATATATTCACCGCGTTGGAAGAACGGGCAGGGCTGGTCGTGAGGGTGGAGTGGGTGTCACCTTTTACACAAAGGAGGATATTCCTTACGTGAAGAATATCGCGAATGTTATCGCTGCAAATGAGAAATTACGGGGAGTCCCTAGTGATAAAGGGATCCAAAAATGGCTGCTAGATGCATTGCCCAATCTGTCCAAGAAGGACAAAAAAGATCTCAAACAGCATGGCGTGAAGGTTCGAAGGCCTGTGACAAAGGGAAAGCAGGATGAAAAGGATAAGCGAAAAACGAGGATCAGCACAAAGAGTGGATTTGAGAGGCGGATCGAACGGAACCGGAGAGACGCGGCTAAGGCAAGCCTGCGGCGGAAACAACAGGTACAGGTTGAAGGGGAAGGCTATGCAAATGATAATGAGTCTTGGGATGGGATTGAAGACTAAAATTACTTTCACCCTGCACGTATGAGTAACAATCTATAAACTCCAGGTTCCCAGCCAACTTCATATCTCCAGTTGAACTCCTACCCATAAGAACATAAATGATACCGATTTCACCCTCTCTTCTCCTTCTCCTGGTCTTCCATCTCTTTCCCACTCTCGTCCTCTGGCTTGACCATATGCCGCTCCAAATTTATCTCCACCACTTTCTTCTTCCTCCTAACACTCCCCTTCAACCCATCCCCATCCCAATCAAAATAAACCGCCCAAATACCCTCCTCTTCCTCTACTGCTGCAAATTCCTCGATATCATGTAGTGTCAATCCCATCTCATCCTCCGTCCAATCCCAGGGTCCGACAAAATGCTCGCGGCTCTGCGTCCGGTTACCGTATTTGAGCTCCAGTGTGTGTCTGTCAAGATATATCCAATTGAGCATGGGTGGGTCGGCAGATATAGTGCTGACAAGCCCTAGGGTAGGTTTGCGTTGGTCGTCTGGGTAGGCGATGTAGAAGGCTTCGGCAGTACGGCTGGGGATGGAACGGGACTCGGATGAGGGGGAATCGAGATAAATCTGATGGGAACATTTCAGCTTCCTGGACTACAGACAGATATTTTGCCTCACTTGCATACCATTACAAAACACCTAAAAAAGCCATCACATACCTTATTATCCCTTAACACCATTCTCCGCCCATAAAGCCCTCTCGCCGCATCAGAATTAGTGTCACAGAGGACATCGAGATAGAATTTCTCGAGGCGCTTTTCGTCTCCTTGCCGCTGGTTTGTTTTCCTCTGCTCGCTTACACCTTGGGAGACGCCGACAACGGTTGGGATTGCGGTTATTGTAAAAATACCAAGGACCATACTTGTCGTTCTTAAGTTCTCAGTGTTAAAATTCGTATGGTGATGGTATCAAAGCTGATATTTTATCTATTTTGATTGTTGCCCTCGGTATACGTTGTGGTATTGAGGTTTTATCAATTTGGTCATTTCCAGACTCTTAAAATGTGAATTTAGGAATATTTTTCATTCCTGGTTAATATCATTTTCCTTGATAGTTGGACGGGTGAAAAACAGGCAACATGCGGTGACGTCATACAGGCGCAGTTCCCCGGGTCACATTTTCAAAATTCCATCAAAACAAGCCAAGGGCACATTCTATATACATGTAGAGCATATGCAGGTACAGTTAGATAAAAATCCAAGGGAATGGTCTAATATATGCAGGTTTATACCTCTCTCTATTGGTTTCCTATCGCTAATTTAGTCAATTCGCTAATTCTATTCCAAACAAAACTCATCTAATCATTAATCAACTATCTCATAGCATCCTGCATTAGCTCTATACCACTATTGAATTCCTTCCTCCCTCCACCCCCATACAGCCCACCAACACCGCACCTCCAGCGCTTCCCCATCCATCTTCTCCCAGTCATCATACCCTATCTCCTCCCCTTCCTTTACTGCAGCCAACCCAACAGCATCCATGCGCCGCCTAAAGTCCTCCACCTGCGGCAAATAAGCATCTCTCAATGGCATCTCCACCACAGCCCTTGACCCACTGCCCGGATGCAACCGGCGCCGGATAGTCTGCACAAGCCACTGTGGGTGATCCGAGGAGTACAGCGGATCCGCAGCAAGGATAGCATCGTACCTTTCGCTATCGGATGGCTCCGACCGCAAGTCCATTTCTAACGACCAGTCCAGGACACCCGTTGTCGCAGTCGCGCCCGTACTGTCCAGGAGTTCTTTATTTAGCTCGACGTTGTGGGCGAGATTCGGTACGATGGCATCCAGATCAGTAAGGTGGATGAGGGCAAGGGAACCACAGATCGCGGCAAAGGAGAGACCCACGAGTCCAGTTCCGGCGCCTAGCTCCAGAGCGCGGAGAGGACGATTATTTTTTTGTCTAGATGAGTTGAGGAAAGAAGGAGGAATGAGAGTATGTAGGCGTTTGGCGAGCAGGTAGGACGAAACCCAAGTCTTCATGCCTAGGTTATCGGAGGTGAGGGACGGTTCATGTAAAGTGAGTTGAAAGGTTGTGTCTTGTGTTGTGGGGATGGTGAAAACGCGAGAGATAGCGGGCATTGCTTTTTTGGGGAGGATATAATTAGCAACGTTCTATATATGATATGACTGAGCATAGAGATACCTGTTCTTCCTGAGCGTTCGCAGAGGCGCGCGCTGGCCGCATCCCATATGGCTTCTCGGAGCTTGTCGGATTCGATCCATGATAGTGCGCTTGCAATGATGGATGTTAGGTACTGTGAGACGCCGGCTTGGAGGACTGTTGGTTGACCGTCCTTGATGTCATTGTCGAAGCTGCGTGGTCGGACAGCAAGCTGTTCGAGGGCTCGTAGAATATCTGTTGCAGCTGGCTTAGTGTAGAGTTGGGGGAGGTCAAACACTGGATAAATTCGGCTCATAGGAGCTATTAGTCCATTATATCTAGGCCATTACTACAAAGTATTAAAGGCATAACAAATAAGTTTCACCATGAAGCGGTTGTGAGCCACCAGACATTATCAGGATGTACTGGTATTGGGGCTGCTATATGCGAATTGGGGTTAGTTGCCCCAACTTGCTTGCTTAGTGCTGACAGGAGATACTGGGAAATTGGGAAATTAATAAAAAAAAACAAGAGAAGATGTCAAAGAATAGCGCTAAATAATGTCGTAATTTACAAAGTATCGTAATGTGGCGAAATATGTGTTGGATGTTCAAGTATTTAATCTAATGCCAAAGTAAAACGTGGGGGTAAAAAAGGAAAAAAAAAATGGAAGATATCGACTATGGAAGTGGTCCGTGCGTTGGCGGAAAGAGGAACCTATGAAAAAGAAGCAAACAATAATGGTTAATAATGGGGTATATGTGCAGTAAACTTCTGGAGTTAACCAAATTCTGGAAGTTAACCACAAATCATGCGCAACCCGATTGTATATAACGATAACATTACCTGCCCGCAAAGGGTGGGTGGGCGGTTTCAATTCAGCGTATCTTTAAAGCCCTGGTAGGCTTGTTCGATTTCAAAGGCCAGTTCTCTAGCCTGGTCCTCAGTGAGCTCCTCCGTCGCCCTCATCTGGTTGAGAGCAATGAGCCACTGAATTATTTTCCCTCTGTTTTCAAAGTCCTGATCGGTTACTTTGTTGACAGACTGTATAATTTCAGACAGCAGTGGGTGGAGGGCATCCTTGGACACCATGTTCAGTTTCAGAGCATCGAGGAATGTGATGAAGTTCTCTGTGGCTGCTAGGATCAGACTGCCAGATGCGCCCGTGTTTGCGTTGTTGGTGCCAGATGCAGCGTTGTGTGAGGGTTGCTCGACGGTAACCGGAAGTCCAATCCTGAGTCTCTCTGTCGCCCTGGGGCATTCCAGCTGCAAAGCAATTAGTTTTGACTGCTGTATCTGCAGTTGTAGGGTTGTGGGTGTGGGTGTGTTTGGGGGGGGGAAACCCGGGAACTAAAAACTTCAACAGGATAAACAGAAATAAACAGGTAAATAGATTCACATACCCCCCATTTCTGCTTAAATGTATCCAGATCAACGAACTCTCTAGCAACAGTTTCATCACTCAAGCTAGATTTGTACTGCTTCAATAACCGCGAACATGTTTCCGTATATTCAGATTCCGTAATCGCATCTTTGATATAAGCCTTCTCCAACCAGTCCAGTGTTAGGATGATGCTGTATATCTCCGCTAAGGATTCGTAGAGGTCCCTCTCAGCGGAGGTAGAGGATAGCTTGACTTCCTGGAGTCAATAGTTAACTTCTTGTCAGCGCGGCAAGAAAAATAAAAGAACCCAAGAACCTAAGCGCGTACCTCATCCAGATTAATTGAAGCAGACAGCGCCGTATTTGGGGTATAACTGTAAGGGGTGGGCGCATAGGATAGTGGGCGTTGCTGTTCCTGTGTTTGCTGTTGATTCATCTCGCGGTTTAAATAAACAGCTGCTTGTTTGCCTTTGTTCATTCCTTAAGTTCTTTAGTTGGCTGCTTTTTTGCAGAGAGTTAAAAAAGCCTGTTGGAGGAGCAGAATTAAGTAAGCACCTGTGTTTTCTGCCGCAAAAAGAAAAAACACAAAATTGAGTTTTCGGTGAGGAAAAGAAACGACAACAGACTACCATTTGTCTGGGTAGAGAGAGAAATACCAACAACAACGGGGTATGTAAACATATGCCATATATTTGTTCGCATTGGTTGGCTTACAAACTGAAAGCTCAGTCTCCCAACCATGGCAGGCTCTGCGAAAAAGGCCACTAAAAAGTTCGAGAAGAAGCATCTCAAGGACACAATCGAGCACCGCAAGGAATTCGCCAAGGTCAAGCAACGACACCGTCTGAAGGAAAAGAAACAACAGTCCACACGAATACATGGCCGAGCAGAAAGTGAGCAGGGTGAACAGATCCAGCAGAATGGTATTGGTGGTCGGAAATCTGCTGCAGACGAGCAGAAGAATGCATTTTCTGAGATGAACGTGGATGACTTCTTTGCTGGTGGATTTGATGTACCCGATGCTGCTCCTAAAATGAAAAATAAGCCCTCTAAAAAGGATGTTCCCCCGAAGATTGGGAAGAGGAAGCGGGCAGATGAGGTAGAGGGAAGAGAAGATGATCAGGAATTCTCGACACAGATCGATAACGAAGAAAATGACGGGCCACAGAGCGATGCAACCTCTGCAGGGAGTGACATTGGTGATTTAGACGCACATCTTGAACAGCTAGAAGCCCTAAAGGATAAAGACCCTGAATTCTATAAATATCTGAAGGAGAATGATGCGGAGCTACTGGAGTTTGGAGACCATTGGGATTTTGCTGAGATCGATGCACTTAGTGGTGGTGAAGAAGAAGAAGCCCACCCTGTGAAGAAAAAGAATAAAGCTAAGGCGTCCAAAGCAAGCCAAGATGACGATTCGAACGATACGATTACTTTGTCAATGGTTAAAAAATGGCAGAAATCAATGACGGAGCAGTATTCGTTAAGAGCAACACGACAGGCAGTCTTGGCATTCAGATCAGCCGCCTACATGAACGAGGAAGATTCAAAGGACCGGAAATACACCATTTCAGATACAAGTGTTTACCACCAAGTCTTTCTCACGGCCTTGGAATACGTCCCTAAAGTTTTAAATCACCATCTACCCATAAAAAAGACTACGAGTGGGAAAGTCAGAGTCTCTCTAGAGTCCAAGAAATTTAAAACGTTGACTCCCCTCATCAAGTCGCACGCATCATCCGTCCATCAACTTCTTACGAACCTGTCCGACGCAGCCGCCTTGAAGCTGACGTTGGCATCAATTGAGCCTATGCTTCCATATCTTCTTCCCTTTAGAAAACTCTTAAAAGCCATTCTCAAGACCGTTGTTGGCATCTGGTCCGATTCAGCCAGCACTGAAGCCACCCGAATCACAGCGTTTCTCATCGTCCGCCGCCTGATGGTAACTGGAGATTCTGGAATCCAATCTTCAGTTCTAAAGACAACCTATGAGGGAGTGGTTAAGGGTAGTAGAAATACCACCGTGCACACGCTCGCTGGCGTAAATCTTATCAAAAACTCTGCGGCTGAGATTTGGGGAATCGATCAGAATGTCTCCTATACAACGGGCTTTAGCTTTATCAGACAACTAGCGGTGCATCTACGAAGCAGCATCATTCGTCCATCAAAAGACTCCTACAAGACCATATACAACTGGCAGTACGTCCATTCCTTGGACTTTTGGTCGAGAGTTTTATCGTCTCACTGCGATTCAGTGGCGGAAACCACCGCCGGGAAGGCATCCCCTCTACGACCGCTTATCTACCCTGTCGTCCAGATCACCCTAGGTGCGATGCGCCTAATGCCAACAGCGCAATACTTCCCACTCCGCTTCCAACTTACTCGATTACTTCTCCGCATCTCCCTTGCAACAGGAACCTACATCCCCCTCGCAGCCGCACTTTTGGAGGTCCTCAATTCCGTCGAAATGAGAAAACCACCTAAATCCAGCGCCCTCCGCCCTCTCGATTTCGCCACGAGCATCCGTGCTCCAAAATCGTACCTACGAACCCGCGTTTACCAAGACGGCGTGGGCTTTGAAGTTGCAGAACTTTTCTCGGAATTCTTCGTTCTATGGGCCAAAAATATCTCGTTCCCGGAACTGTCGCTGCCCGTAATTGTCATGCTCAAGCGCTGGTTGAAGGAGGTATCTTCTCGCACGTCGGGAAACAAGAATACGAAGGTCAATCAAATGGTCGTTTTGCTTGTGCAGAAGCTTGAGGCGAATAGTCGCTGGATCGAGGAGCAGCGGTCAAAAGTGACATTCTCTCCAAGGGAACGAGCAGAGGTTGAAAGGTTCCTGAAGGATGTGGAGTGGGAAACTACGCCGTTGGGAGCATTCGTGAAAACGCAGAGGAGACAGAAGGACGAGCAGATCAAGTTGGTTGAGCGGAGTCGATTGGAGGATCGGAAGAAACGGGCGGCAGGTGGTGATGTGGAGATGGAGGATGTTGCTTCTGTGAGAAGTGAGGAGGATGAAAATGATGAGGATATGAAGGATTAATCTGGTAAAGTATAAGCGAGATAATCAGTGTGCGTTCCGTGTATCACATCTGGTACATAAATTTTGATTGTGCGTTCACTGACTTCCGGTTTGTGAAAAGGTAGAAACATTTTGTATTTAAGTTTTGAGGATATTTTCAACTGCTTTCTTAAATGAAGATTGGTTAATGTAAGGGTGAGGTCATACTATGTGCAGTGCCTCTCACAACGCACAGTTAACTTAGTGTACACAACGGGATCTAAATTGTCATCCACATAGCAATCCTAACTTTCCAATACCTTCCTCCGCTCCTGCCCCTCCCCCTCCCCTCCATCATCCACCTTAATCCCCAACTCCCAATCCCCACTCTTGCCGCCCCGCTTCCTCACCACTCTCGCCTCACCCACCACCATCCCCTTGTCCACCGCCTTGCACATATCATACACAGTTAGTGCCGCACCCATCACTCCCGTCATCGCTTCCATCTCGACCCCAGTACGTCCATGGCATGACACCGTCGCGGTAATCAGGATACTACCATAGGGGTAGGAGGAGGACTTAACTAAATCCTCAGTCGTTGTAACTGTTGGTGGTGACCCGCCATTAACAACGGAATTATTACGCTCTGGTTTCGCGGAAGATATCACATTCTCAGGCACGCAGGCTTGGATATCAACTTCGATGCCCGTTATACCAAGACCCGGATGAGCCAGTGGGATGATATCCGCCGTTTGCTTGGCAGCCATAATCCCCGCGATCCGCGCGACGGACAGCACATCGCCCTTCTTCGTATACCCGTCCGCCGTTGTGAGAAGGGAGTAGGGCTTTGGATTGGAGAAGGTGACACGGCACACTGCCGTGGCGACGCGGGTAGTTTCCGCCTTGTGAGAGATGGAGGTCATGTGGACCGTTTGGGATGGAGTGAGGTGCGGGAGGGACGGGTCTGAGGTTGTGGGTAGATCTGGGATTGAGGTTGATGGAGTTTTTGAAGACGGATTGGGTGTAGTTCGTAGATTGCTTGGTTCCATGGGTCGTTGAGTCGAATATAGACGGAAAGGGGCCCTAGAAGGCGAAGCGGTGGGGAGGAAATGCGTAGGGACTGTAGACCAGGGAGAACGCGCCAATAGCTTTCTTATGTGTACCATTCTTGGGATGTTTTGCATATCATTATCGAAAGGAATAGCAGGTTCATCTGGTGAAACCCCTTATTAGCACCGTTGAGTGATTACAGATGAGATATTCTCAAGCAAGGAATACAAAATGTGCAAATGATAAGCTCTCCATTGTATCATAAGAATAACACGGGTATGGTATTCAAAGAAACCAAAGACATTGAGCCAACATATGCAAATTCCACATACGTCTTCTATGAAAGTCTTGTTCCAAAAAGGAAAACGGAAAGAATCCAAAATGATCCAAAAATGGCACCCCCAAGAACGCCACATATCACCAAAAAGTTCTTTCTCAAATGGCTATATATATATATTAAAATCCTACCCACCAATCAAAATCATGGGCCTATTTTTCATATGCTTCAATTCTCCCATGCCAGCATGTTTTGCCTTCTTCCGCTTGACGGCCATACCTATGATATCAAGCAGGTCCAGTTCTCGCTGGTTGACAAATGCACCTTCTTGTTCAGTTCGACGAGCTCTTCGAGCGGACTCCAACAGACCGAGTGATTCCATCGCTTTGTCATCGATCGGTTCCCCGTTGTTCTCCTTTCGTATCATGTCTCTTAGCGAAACTTCAGCATTTCCAAATAAGCATACTTTCAAGTTCCCATCACTGGTAATGCGCAGGCGGTTACAAGTCCCGCAGAAGTTGTGAGTCATGCTCGTAATGAATCCGACACGCCCTCCAAATCCAGGCACACGGTATGTCTTGCTCGTATCGTTTTTGTGGTCTGCGACTTTCTCCAAGTTGGGATATTTCTCCCGAATGATGGAAAGCATTTCCTTGTAGGGTAGCATTTTCCCCTGACTCCATTTATTCCCATCGAACGGCATGTACTCGATGAACCTGACCTCGATCGGCTTTTCTCGCCCCAACTCAACAAAGGAGAGAAGTTCTCGATCGTTTAATCCGCGCATAACCACAGCGTTGATTTTCAGCTTTATCCCAGCACCAAGTCTATTCACTTCCAGGATTCGGTCGATGCTTTTCATGACGGCTTCAAATCCCTTCCGGCGGGTCATGATTTGGAATTGGAACGGGTCCAACGTATCCAAACTCAGGTTGACACCAGTCAAACCGGCTTCAATCATGCTATCTAGTTTGCGATGTAGTGAAATACCATTGGTGGTTAAACACAGCTCCCGCAAACCATCCCGCCGTAGGTTTCCTATCTGCTGCATCATGGAAACAATATCTTTTCGGACAGTTGGCTCGCCTCCTGTCAGGCGTATTTTAGTGACACCTTGAGAAACAAAAAGGGAGGACAGATATACAATTTCGGGAGTAGTGAGGAGGTGAGTCGGTGGCGAGAGGGGAACTCCTTCCTCCGGCATGCAGTAGAGGCACCGTAAGTTGCAGCGCTCCGTAATGCTAATGCGAAGGTAGTCATGCTGGCGGTTGAAGGTATCGGTCAAAAAGTCGGAGAATGGTTTTGCCTTCTTTAGAGCGGACAGCCGTGGAGAGGGGGATATGGGAAATGATGAAGGGGGAATATATGGCGGCTGCGATGGTAAGGGTATTGAAGATGGAGGTGTCAACGAAGACACTGCTTGACTGCCACTGTTTGAAATACTGCAAGATGCCGCAGAACTCTGGTAATGTCGCCGCCGTCGAGAGTGGGAGAGGCCGCGGGGAGCCGAGAGGAGACCCCGCATCTCGGCTGAGGGGGAGAGCAGGGCGGGAAAAGAGCGTCTATGAAGAAGCTCGGCCATTATATGAGTCGAGGGCATATCTTGCTATGCTAAGTCTAGCAGGTTCATGATGGAAGAATCTTGAGTGACAATGCAACAGTTTGCTGCTGGTCGTGCTGGATGTGGGTGGGATGTGGCCATAGATTGTTAAAAGTTGGAATGCCGCTGCTGTGGATGGTAGTTATCTACTCTTATATAAGCTAACTAGTTAATTGGCCCTAGGTAGTTTTTAAGGTTTCCACCCAAGCTAATTAGTAAGGCTCCTCCTTTACTGTTTGGAGCCTAGGCTTCCTATTATGGACTAGTGCACCACACAGAAGTATATAGCATCCCTGAGATAGGCTACCTGTACAACCACTTCGGATGTCCAACAGGTTATGAGCCTAGATATCTTGTTCTTTTTTTGAAGAGTCGTCTGCACACTACTTTTTCTTCTTCTTTTATCTGAGATATAAAATGTCTTGTGTGGACTGCATCATTGAATTGCAGCAAGAATCTGATAAAAGGTGACTGTTTTAAAAGCTTTTATCATAAAAAAAACATTGAAATAAGAGAAGATAACAGATGTTTTTAAGAATATTAACTGCAGAATTATTGAATATCTCTGCAAGCAACAATATGAATAGAGATGAATACAATATATCTATTTCTGAGTCTAGAGGAAAAACTGATCAAAAAGATAAAATAAATACAAATAAAAGTAATATGAATATAATACAAATGATGATAAAATATATGAAAATACAGAACATATAGATAAAAATACTCATACAAAGACTAGAAAAAAACTCAGATTCTTTGTCAAATACTACTAAAAATTCTATCAAAAATAGAGTTGATGAATTTCACAAAGATACAAAGATTAAATTGAAAAAAATATATATAATTATTCTTACTGAAGTTAATTATTTAAAATAAAAGAACTTTATTCTTATAAATGCTTATTTGATTCAAATAAAAGATATTTTTAATAAATAACAAACAGCATCTTTTATTATAGTTACTCTGAAAATTGAGCTTTAGAATAAGAAAATTAAACTTTTTTATATAAGAATCTTTTAATTTTTAAATGCAACTGTACATGACTATAAAATCACTGAATGAAAATTTTTATCTCACAGTAACTATATAAAAGAATCTTATTTAACACAATATTATATTTCATACAGAAGAATATTTTCAAATTATTAAAAAATTAATAGATTTATAGTTCAAAAATAATAATTTTTATATCTATTTTATAACTTTTTGAGAGCTAAAGATAAAACTTATATTTCTAGATAAAAATTAAGCTGAGAATATTTATTATAATCTATTTATTTTAGAACTAAAAGATTGATAATAAAAATTAGTTAGAATGAAATTGAATAATTTCTATATCATTAAGTAGAATCTTATTTAAAATCTGAATATTGATGAATTGATAAATTAATTAACTACTTATATTACTATCACTATAGCTCATTTTAACTCATCTGCTGTGAATATAATTATTGAATAATTTGATGAATGTCAATATTACTACTATAAGAATACAGAGCATATTATTAAATACTATTGATTTAAAAACTCAAATCTCACAAGCACTGAATAATAGAAACATAATAAAAAATATATTAAAATATTAAAAAATAAAGATAAAAATAAGATTAATAATAAAAATAAGAGTAAAGATAAAAATATAAAAAATTTACTTATAAGTTAGTTAATTCAAATATTATTTACAATAATTTCTTTAAATATTAAAGAACTTTTGAAAAGTTAGTTAGATTATAAGTAAGATAAGAAAAAAATTTGATTAATACAGTAAGTGAAAGATAAAATAAATTGATAAAGAAGATAAATATGATTAATTTAAGTAGAACAGTAGCTAGTTTATACAGTAACTAGTTGTAATAATGTAGAACAGATTTATATCTAATCTTTTTGATAGTATACACATTATAGACTAAGATAATTAGTAATTGCAACTATCTAGATAACAGTAAATAACTCTATAATTACTTTATATATAAATAACATATAAATATAGTAATTATCTAGTAACTTTATTAAGAAAAATAGTTTTATAAATAAAATTTTCTTTAAATTTATTTTTTAAACATTATATTAGTATTTACTCAGATAAATTATCTAGCTAGCAATTGAACATTTGTTCATCTGCACTTAAATTGAAGTTATAATATAATATTAAGATCAAATACTTTTCTTGCTTTTTTTAAAATAGATTTTTAGATGAAAAATTTCTGAAAATTCTTATCTACTTTTGTTTTTAAACCTCTGAGAAGACTGCTAAAAATGTTAAAAGCAGTTAGAGAGTCTAATAGTCTATAAAAATCAGACTAAGATATGATGACTCTGATTAAAAGAAATATGATATCAAAAAATCTTATATTAAAGAAATAATTCTTTGTAGTAATTGAAGAGAATTCAGATCAGATATATCAAAAGATTACTGATTTTATGAATGAGATAAGAGATATTTTATAAGAGGTTAGAGTAGAATAAGATGAGTAGAGAAAGCAAATGAGTGAACTTGACCAGCAAATGAACAGCTTAATAGAGAAATGAAACATATTATAACAGACTGTGAACTCTTTAGTTTCTCAAATCAGACTGATTGTGATGCTAAAGCTCTTTATACTAGCTTCTTATCCTCACACTGCTTACTATACTATTTATCAAAGCACTTTAAGATCAGATCCTCTAGGTTTTCATACTCACTTATTAAAGCACTTAATGTAATTGATAAGCAAGTTGACCACATAATTGAGTTGACTACTTTCCTCCTCACTATACAATAACAATACCTTTAAATTTTCAACTATAAAAAAAAACTAGCAAATTATATTATAAATTATTTTCTATATACTTAGAGCATGTATAGGCAATATGTTCAATAATTCTATATATACTATACTATGGTGCTGCATATTTTTGTGGTCATGACTTAGCAGTCTCAACTACCCTTTGCTTCTATTCATTGACCCTTCATATACAATTCAAGTCTTCTTTAATTCTTAAAGCATTCTCTTGAGCTATGTACATATAGCTTCTTTCTCACTTTTTCTTTTATTTGATATTTGCAGCTGTTAATAACTTTTTGTTTTCAGCTGCTAAAATAGCAGCACTATGCATTGTTATTTGACACCTCTTTATCAGCTAACTTAGAGCATGATTGATTGAACTGAGTAAGCTCTGCATATAGTGATTAATATATCCTTTAACTTTCTTAGCCTGCTGCTCTAATTGATGTATATTATATGGTATGGCCGTGGCCCAAAAGGCCTGAAAACTGTAGAAGATTCTTAAGAGGGTGAAAATATGTATCATGATATTAAGCTGTGAGAGAACGTGCTCAGAATTATATAGAACCAGCTCAGCAGTTCTAAAGCTGCTTTGATGTTACTCTCAGTCAGAGCCTGCATTTGAGCTGCAGGATAGAGACATAAAAACTCCTCCTTGTCAATATGATTGATACTAAGCCATATTTGATTTTTTATCTACTGTCTGTATGCAGTTTTCAGAAGTGAGAAGCAGCCAACATCTAATGACTGAAGAAGATAAGAGGAATTTAATGATATATAGAGGGCAATGATCTGATTCTCAGTGCAAAATTGATCAAATCCAGCTAAAACATAGCTTTAATATCAGTTTAGAATCAATAGTCAATATCTACCCTACATATGAGATAGGGTCTTCTTATTAAATATCTCTTTTAGTCAGTATAAGCTCAGCTGATCAGTGGTCTAGCTATTCTCACTAACTTCAATCACTCAGTCATATAGTAGTTCTTCTGTCTCATACCTGCAGGATTGATGCATTTTTTTTTTGAGAATAATTATTTTATTCAAGACTCAGCTAATTGCATTGACTTCAGTAATAACAGTCACTCATTTCTGATCTTCAGATTGTACAAGCTTGGAATTCTCAGCTTTTTCATATTTAGTCATCACTCTGACAATCTCAATTACACTCATTTAAAACTCAGTCTCATTAAAGTTATAGATATCATCTTCCAGGATCTCATACTTTATAATAGTATTATATATGAGCTTAAATCACTTATAGATAATCTCAAAATTTTCACATAAAGCTCACTGATGATCATACTTGTATGAAAACTTGAGTTTTAGCTAATCATAACACTTGATAAAGTTTCATACTTAGCATTCACTCACTGTGAGTGAGGAATTGAATTCTTGACTGACAAGAAGAAAGCTGATCATTTCTTATACAGCTGCAATCTGAAAAGATTTATCTTATTCATTTATGATCAGAATTCATTGAACAAAAAATTTTTCCTCTGTAAGACTAAGTTTCTGATTCTTTGAGAGAGTGTTAATATATGTTGTATAATCATATACTCAATCATCTAGAATGAAATATGAAACATCATACAGCTTTGCTGCAGCTTGTACACTTAAAATTAAATCATTTTTAAATACTTAAATGACTAAAAGAAGTCTTCTTTTCTGAGTAGAGGTTTTATTTCTTATGTGATTGATATTTTTGATGATAAAGATGTTGTTCTGAGATGAGATAAAAAGTGACTGACTTGTTTATGTGGATGATTCACTTATCAATTATATTATCTTTATACTGCTTATTAAAGCACTTTAGAATCAGCATCTCCTAGAGAATTAGCATCATCTCAAAATTCAGCATTCAGAATTAACCTAGATCAGCACTTTTCAAAAATCAGTTCTTTAGCATCAGCACTTTCTAAAGAATAGAATCAGCACTTCATGAGAATTCAGATTACTGCATTACTTATTCCTCATTTCATAAAAGATTAAAGATAAAATCTATTACTACTTATTTATATATATAAACTTTTTAAATCCTTAAAGTTTCTTTGAGAGATTCAGTGATTAGCTACTATTCAATTCTATATATATATTTCATCTATTGCTATTCTCTTTCTTTTATAGCACTTACAGTGTCTATATATCTCCCCTTTTACAATCTTATTTATAAAGTTTCTCACACTTTCTTTTAATACTTAGTTCATTCACCTTAGTGTTCTCACAGTTTCTAACCACTCTAAGAAAGATTACCTATTAAGTCTATAACAATGAGTTCAAAATGTAATTTATAAGCTGATACCATATATGTAATATTTAATGAAGAAATGTGTGTAGAAAAAACTCTCTATGAACAATCACTAAGTCTTACTTCAGAAAGAAACACTGAAACACCTCTTACATCAGTTGATGAAGAGATTCAAGTAGTTCAACAAGAGCAAGAACAGCAAGAGATATACAAAAAAATCATCAAACTACAATAATAATTTAATACATTTAGTGTAGAACTTCAAATCTTTAAGAGCAAGCAGCATAGAGCAGAGTCAATAGATCATACTATTAGTGTCAATTTCACTCTTTTCAAATCTCATCCTGCACCAATTCAAAAACTCTCAAATGAGTTTAATGCAAAAAGTCTCAAGGAACTAGAAGACTTTATCTTCTCAAGTCTTGTCTTTTATACTATAAGGGGCTGAACCCCTAGATTCGCTCTGGCTGGCTGACTCAGCCTAGCCATTGTTTGCACATGCGCACGTGATCATGCTACGTGAGCTTGCTTAAGCTTGTGTTCTCATCTCATTCTTTTCTTCCCTTTCCCAAGCAATTCATCCTTGTTATATAAGAGGACTAGCCTCTAGTTCTTAGAGCTTAATCCTCTACATTACAAATTGCTTCACACCTTTCATTGATAGGCCACTGGAGTCTTAATTCTGTATCATGAAGCTCAGTGATAGCACTGATATATGAATAGACTGAGTTAGCAATCATGCTAACAAATAAATGAGCAATATTGAAAACATCTAGCTGAACAAGATAAAAGCAGCAGACTTGTATGATGAATACACAAATGAATCAACATGAAGCAATGAGCAGGGACGCCTCCAGCAGCTTTGAACAACAATGAATGACCTTTCTCCAACAGCAGAAATAGATTCAGTGTGAGAACAGAAATTTAATAGTAGCTCAGCAAGCTGAAATAGCTAATCTATAACAAGCTTTGAACATCTCAACATCAACTCTCTCTCAATTGAATCTGCAATCACTCATTGCAGTCAGAAGATCAAAGACTAAGCTATCAGACTCTAAGAAGTATGATGATTCTAATCTGAAGCACTACTCTCAATGAGAGCTAAAGCTTCAATCAAAACTTAAGATCAATGACAAAGCTTTAGATAATAATGAGAAATGTGCTTGATATGTGTACTCAAGACTGGAAGAAATGGCAGCAGCTTGAGTTTACCTCTGAATTGAGAATAATAAAAATAAGATCAACTTCATGATAGAGAGCTTACTGAAGCAGACACACATGTTTTTTAGTGATTCTGCATGACAGAAAAAGGCTATGCAAAAGCTCAACAATCTATGACAGAGTAGAAGAGCTCTCTTTGACTTTCTGCTCAAATTTAATCAGCTACTGCTGGAAGTTGATGGTCATGAATGAGATGATCACATTAAAAAGAGGTATTTGAAATCCACTCTAAGCATTGAGCTGAAGGAAGGCATGATGGATGTAAGAGAATCATCTCTCTATGAGAATTACTGCAAGGAGCTTAGATTAGTTGATCATCAACTCTCTGAGCTTAAGACTTTAAGACAGTGATCTAAATGTTGTGAGGGCAGATCTTCTTCAGATCATACAATATCTAATTCACACTCTCTACTTTGTCATGCTGTCCTTGACTGATGAAACAGGTCTCAAGCTTCTGCTGATGATCTAATGAATCTCTCTACTGATGCTGTGACCCCAAGCATCTGTCATGTCAAATTGATAAATCATACAGAGATTAATCAATAAAGAGAGCAAGGCCTGTGTCTGAGATGCAGAATCAGAGGTCATATCATTAAGAGCTGCTCATTCAAATCTTCCAGATACTCTGTCACTCTCACAATAGATAAAATGATCTCCAAGCTGGTACTGGATGATGACAATGTGAATATAAGCAAGAATTTGGGAAAAGAGTAGCTATAATCAAAAGACACTGGAAGAAGCAAAATAAGAAGCTTATGAAAAAGCAATGAAGAAGATTTAAATTTAAGATGATATTCAAACCCTTCACTGTTGATGCTATAGTAGATAATGTCTTTTCAACTAGAGCAATGATAGACAGTGAATGTAATGTCTATGATCTTATTTCTCAATTCTATATTAATAAGCATAAGCTCCTGTGTATTAAATTTCCTTCTGTTAAAATAACCAGCTTTGAAGACTCTATAGGACTCTCCACAAGCATGATGACTGGCATTTAAATTGATATAAATGGTCATGTAACTGAACAGGCTATTCTCTATGTAGTGAATGAATTATATAGTCATGATATATATCTAGGTGACCTCTGGCTGGCCCAGCAAAAGGCAATCATGATCCCTCATCAAAGAATTATGAGATTTGAAGAGAGTGGCATAGAGATAGAGCCTAGTTCAAATGCAAAAGCTGACATGATTCTCATCTCTGTCATAAGCTTCTTTAGGCTTGTGAGCACTCAAGAGAAGTGAAACATCAAGATCTTCACTGTCAGTTTGACCAATATTCAAAAGACTCTAGAAGTGAAATCAAAGATTAATTCTAGAGAAAAGCTGTTTAAATATTATCATGAGTTTTTGAATATATTTGATAAGGAAGTCACTGACACTCTACCCCCACTTCATAGCTCAGATAGAGATCATAAGATTAAACTGATTAAAAAGACTGATGATAGTGTGAAACAATTTCCTTGAAGCTTATTATATAATATATCTCAAGAGAAACTACTGATTTTGTGAAAGACTCTTATAGATTATTTAGATAAGAGTTTTATTAAAGTGAGCAACTCTTTCATGACCACTCTCATATTATTCACAAAGAAGTCTGGGAGTGGGCTAAGATTCTATGTGAACTATTAAGCTCTTAATAAAATCATCTGAAAGAATTGATATTCTCTATCATTAATCAGTGAGACTCTACAGTAAATTGAATAAGTTAAATAATTCACTAAGCTGGACATTATTGTAGCTTTTCACAAAATTTGAATCATGGAAGATGATGAGTAGATGACAGTCTTTAGAACTAAATACAGGCTATTTAAGTGGTTAATTACACCCTTTGATTTGGCTAATGCTCTGAGTACATTTCAAAAATATATCAACTGAGTATTATGTAAATATCTAGACAACTTCTGCTCAGTCTACTTAGATGACATTTTGATATTTTTCTCAAGAAGCTTACAGGAGCATTGTGAGCATGTACAAAAGATGCTTATGTGTTTACAGGAAGCAGGCCTGCAGGCAGACATCAGAAAGAGTGAGTTCAAGATGAACAGCACAAAATATCTTGAATTCATTATTGAAGCAGGCAAGGGTATACAAATAGATTCAGAGAAGATTAAAGCTGTTTTGAAATGAGTAACACCTACTACTCTTAAGAGTGTATGAGGATTTTTAGGCTTTGTCAATTTCTATAGACAATTTATCAGGGATTTCTCAAAGATTGTGACCTCACTGATGATTCTTACATGTAAGAATGTTTTTTTTTTATGGATAAGCAAGGCTGAGGAAGCTTTTAAGTGTCTAAAATCATTGTTTATCTCTGCTCTGATCCTGCTTCAATTTGACTCTGACTATAAGACTATATTGAAAACAGACTTCTCATATTATGTCTCAGAAGAAGTGCTACTACAATATGATGAGCAGAGCATTCTACACTCATATGCCTTCTTCTCTCACAAGTATTCACCTGCAGAATGCAACTATGAGATTCATAATAAGAAGTTATTAGCAATAATTGAGTGTTTAAAAAAAAATGAGATGCTGAGCTATAAAATGTAAAGAAATTCAAGATCCTCACAGATCATAAGAATCTAGAATACTTCATGACTATACACAGACTAAATAAAAGACAGCTATGTTGAATAGATATTTTATATCAATTCAACTTCAGAATTGATTACCAGTCAGGGAAGTTGAATGCTGAACCAGACACTGTATCACAAAGAGAGCAGAATATGTCACAGAGTGCTGATGATGAGAGAATCAAGCAGAGGCAAGCTCAACTACTTAAGTCTAATACACTGGCATCTGGAATAAAACTAAGAGTGACTGCTGCCAGTGTGAAACCTGAGATGTCTCTTCAAGCTCAGTAGAATGAGGCTCATAAAAATGATAAAATTCTGCAGCATCTGAAGCAGACTCTTTATGAGAGAAGATTCAGATTTTCTTCTGAACTCAGCATTAAGGCCTTCATCTCTAAGTACTCTTTAAATGAGAATGAGAAGCTATTCTTTTGAAATTATAAATGAGTGCTAGACTCTGAACCTCTTCAAACCAGATTAGTGCACAAGGCTCATGACTCATCTCTTACTGATCATCCTGGGCAAGAGCAAACAGCAGAAGTTCTAAGACATGAGTTCTAGTGATCAGACTATGCTGCTGATATGAGAAGAATGATTAAAAACTATCATCTTTGCAGATCAAACATCACATGAAGAGATCAATGTCAGGAACTGCTTAATCCTTTTCTCATTTCTAAACATATATGACAGAAGCTTTCTATAAACTTTATTGTAAACTTATCAAGCTCTAAAGAATATACAAACATCATGATTTTAACAGACAGACTAATTAAGGAGATTATATTAAAAGCAGTTAAGAAAACTGATGCAAAGATAGTGACTAAAGTATTCCTTCACAACATCATCTCTCAATATGGCATTTCTAAGGCAGTATTGTCAGATTGAGGATCAGCTTTCACAAGCATGTTTTGAACTTAAATGTATGAGAAATTAGATATTAAGAGACAACTCTTCACAGTTTATCACTCAGAGATTGACAGAGCTACAGAGTGAATGAATCAGACTCTGAAAATCTATTTATATAAGTATATTAGCTTTTAACAGAATGACTGATGTGAATGACTCCCTCTGACAGAGCTGATCATCAATAATAAAGATGCTGTTTCAACAGATGTGAGCTTATTCTTTTTAACACATCTTTTCCATGTCTTCTTCATTAATAAAGCTGATGCACTCCTTGTCAAAACATCATATAATCTCATTGAGTTTGTGAATGATTATATGAGGAAGGCCTGTGAAGTGCTGAAGTGAGCTCAAGTAAAAATGACAGATGCTCAGTAATCTCAATAGAACTACATGAATAGATGAAGAGACTCAGCTTCAAGCTTTCAATCTGAAAATAAAATCTGGTTGAGCTTAGAGAATATAAGAACTAATTATCTGTACAAGAAGCTGAATGCAAAATACAATCAATATACTGTGTTAGAAAAGATAGAATCTCATGCTTACTGACTGAATGTCTCATCTGACATTCTCAATATCTTTAATGTAAAGCTTCTATATGCTGCAGTGATAGATTTTCTACCTAGTCAGAGATAAACTGACTGACAGTCACTCACTATAGAGATTCTGAAAGGATCTGAGTTTGAGATTGAGGAAATTTGAGGTGAATGAATCTATCAGAGAAAAAAGCAATATCTCATTAAATGAGTAGATTGAGCTGAGTCTACTTGGAATGACATGAGTCTCCTACAAGAAGTGAAGGCATTGAACACTTGGGAGGCCTCTCAGCAGGCAAAATTAGATGTAAAGAGGACTTTAAATAGTTATAAAGACCTGTAACAAAGAGGGAGAAAAGGGATATTATAAGAGGTTGAACCTCTGGATTTGCTTTGACTGGCTGACTCAGCCTAGTCATCATTTGCATGTGTGCACATGATCATGCTACACAAGCTTGCTTAAGCTTGTGTTCTCATCTCATTCTTTTCTTTCCTTTCTCAAGCAATTCGTCCTTATTATATAGGAGGACTAGCCTCTAGTTCTTAGAGCTTAACCCTCTACATATATCTATCAAGGATATTACTTTAAAAATGATGATAAATATAAGATTCTTGAAGTAATAATATATTTTGATGCTAAACTACAATAGAAATGACAACAATACTACATCAAACTAAAGATATCAATTATCTGAAATAAATTCTATAACTAAATTCATATCAAGATTATTGACCCAGACAAGATAAGTCAGAACTATAAGTTGAAGTATTAGATATTGAGGCAATCTGAAGATTAAATTATTTATAACTTTATGTTCACTCTTCAGTCAATTGAGAATCATCTCCTTGAGAAATATAGTGATCATCAGTGAAAGATACATCGATTTGACAAGATTTTACTCTCTCTTTATGCAGAATTTGAGAGATATACAGTCAAGCTATAAGATTTCTTCTATAATACTTTTATCATAAAACTGATCATTATGTAGAGTAATATTTCAAAGACTATTATATTAGTAAGTACAACTACACAACAAAGAAGCATTACTCACAGAAAAGATTCACATGATGATACATTAACAGCACTCAAAAAGAAAAGCTGAAAATGTAAAAAGTACTCTGATATCTGATATGATGTTCACTGAAGCTTCACACACTTCAATGCACACTGCAAGGCCTAGAAAAACAAGCTCATTAAAGACAAATTCTCAACTTCAAAGTCTTCATCAAAGCTCTCTTTCAAATCAAATTCAAAAAAGGTAAAAAATGAATAAATAGTATTATTTATACTGTAATGACAACTCACAACATACTCAAAAATCAACAATCACTAAATCTATTCTTTCTTCTTTCTGTTCAAATTCTAACACTCATAGAAGATATGTTAATTCTCACTATTATAGATTTTGAAGCTCAGACAAATTTTATTAGTGTGTTCTGAGTCAAATCACACAAATTGCCATCAAAGAAGTACATATCACATAGAATACAGAGATTTAATGATCATTAAACATACTCATTTATAATCATCAATCTAAAGATAGAAGTTTTAGATAGTAAGAAAACTATAGTCAGAGAATCTCACTTCTTTTATATTATTAAACTTTCAGACTATGATATGATACTAGAATTTCCCTGACTCAAACAGCTCAATCTCTTTATTGATTGAAAGAATGAAAAATTCTATTTTTATCAAACATCAAACAATCAAGAAATAGCTCTGAGTGTGACAGATACTACTAATAAATTACTTACTGATGCTTCTGACTATATACTTATAATAGTATCTGTCTCAATTTCACAAGTCTTTAAATCTTCTTCTAAAATCTTAATGCTATCAGAAGTTAGCTTACTTGTAAATACAGCTTTCATTAATGATTTGTCTGACTATGTCTAATCATATGCATATCTTTTCTCTGAGAAAGATACATTTAATGCATTTGTATCTGATGCAGAGCACTTAATTGATCTTGAGAAAGAAGTCAGACTCTCATTCATATTTATCTACAATTTCTCTGAAATAGAGTTGAAAACTCTTCAAGACTACTTGAATAGAGCACTGAAGAGAGACTGAATATTTTCTTCTCAGAGCTCTGTAGATGCTTTTATTCTTTTTATTTTAAAGAAAAATAAAAATATATAACTTTGTGTAGACTATAGAGATCTAAATTATCTAATAATCAAAAACAAATATTTATTATCTCTTGTAAATGAGATGCTAGATAGACTCTCTAAAGCACAAGTCTTCTTCAAGATTAATTTTAAAGATGCTTATCACAGAATACACATTCAATGCAGTGATAGATGAAAAACAGCATTTCACACATAATATGATCACTTTGAGTATAATGTTATGTCTTTTGAGCTCACAAATACTCCTGCCATCTTTCAAGTCTATATAAACTATATCCTAGCAGATTTTCTTACCATATACTGTGTAATTTATTTAAATAATATTTTTATCTATTTAAACTCAATGAATGAGTATAAGATGTATGTACAAAAGATTCTTAAATATCTAGACTGTGTAAATCTGTTTGCACAACACACTAAATATAAATTTGTCAAAAATAAAAACTTTTTTCTGAGATTTATTGTTGAATCTCAGAGTGTTGAAATGAAATCATATCAAATAACAATTATTATAGAATAATCAGTCTCAAGTAGTATTAAAAAAGTTCAAACTTTCTTGAAATTTATAAACTTCTATTATCACTTTATTGAAAACTATTTCAAAATTATAGAGCCTCTTTTTGATCTCATAAAGACTTCAAAGAAAAGAAAATAAAAGTCACAGTTTACATAAACAAAAGATGCTCAATGCACCTTTGACAATCTAAAAGAACACTTCATGTGAGCTTCTCTACTCACTTATTTTGACTCCAGCTGAGAAACTTAGATTGAATCTAATGCTTCTATAGTAGCAGTGACTGCTTATTATCTCTCAAAAATAAAATGATAATCATTGAAATTCAATTATATTCTGATCTTACAAACTTCTAAATGTAGAAACATAATATGATACTTATAATAAAAAACTCTTTGTAATTATTGCATCTTTCAAGAATTGATATTATTATCTAAAAAAGAGTCAACATTTAATCAGTGTCTATTCTGACTATATCAATCTTCAGTATTTCATAATAATTAAAACATTGAATTGATGTTAGTCTAGATGAGCAGAAGCACTATCAGAATATGATTTTATTCTACATCATCACTTAGATAAATAAAACTTAGCTGATGAACTTAGTTACTGTGTAGATTATATTGACTCTTTTCATGATGAAATTATGCTTTCTATCTTACAACAGAAGCTTCATCACAGTGTCAAACAGAATTAAAAATTTAACTCTCATGAAAAACTTATAACTCTTGTTAACTGCATATGAGTTTATAATCAAAAACACACACTCTTTGTAAAATCTTTTAATCTCAATACTCTGAGCTCTGAATCTCTTTCAAATCTCACTTTGAGTACAGATTCTCCTATATCATTACATCAGATGCTCACTCACAAGTTCATATCACACTTATTAGAATCACTCAATATGCTGATTACAAAACCTCTGAGAGAGAGAAATTTAGTTTCAAAGAGATATTTTAAAAATTGAAATATTCTCAAATTGTTAATTAACACTACTACAGTCTTTGAATCAGTATATACAGATATGTCAGAGTCTCTTATCTCTTTTTTTATTAAAGTATAGGACTCAAACTTCTTTATAATAGCAAAAAAGTAGAAAATAAAAGATAAAGATATAATTTTAAGTAGTGATATATTCTAAATCATCTCAAAAAACAATCTACTTCAGATAAAAAATAGAGTTTATATTTTACTGCAATAAGTGCTGATTAATGAAATAATCTGTATCAATCATAATAACTCACAAAAGAGTCATTTTGACACAAAATAGTCTATTGAGTATATTCAAAGTAAGTACTATTGATATGATCTTATCTGAGATATCACTAAACATGTTCATATCTATGATACTTGTCAGAGGGTAAAAGTATACTATCACAAACAGTATGATGAACTTGACTCAATTTCAACATCAATCAATTTATGATAAATCATCACTATAGACTTCATCACTGGTCTCTCAGTTATTATCTGACTAGATAAAACCTATAATATAATTTTTATTTTAGTTAATATCTTAATTAAATATACTCTGTACATTTTATATATAAAAAATATTACTGTAGAAGATATTATAAATATTATCTATACTCATACTTATAGCATCTTTGATGTCTCTGAAAATCATATTTCAGATAGTGAAGCTCTTTTCACAAGTTGATATTGATCAACTCTCTACTATCTCTTTGAATCAAATGAAGACTATTCACAGTCTTTCATTCATAGATAGATAGTCAAATTGAATATTAGAATTAGATACTGAAGTATTATCTTCAATGTTTTATGAATTTCCATTAGAATGACTGAAATAGATAGCTGTCTTTAGCACAATTTATCTATAATAATTTACAACATAGCTCAATCAATGAAGTTTCAGCTCATGTACTTCTTGACTCCAGATCTGCTCTCTGAATTGATGTTAGTAATTCACTCTATTCAAACTCAATTGAGGCAATTGACAAGGTCAAAGAAATATAAGCAATACAGAAAAAGATTTAAAAACAACTAAAGAAGATTAAAACTACACAATAGATATACTATAACTTCAAATATAGTATAAAGCACTTCTATGTGGGGGACTGAATGCTTCTCAATGTAAAGAATTTCTATATGCTCTGTCTCACTAGAAAATTGAATCATAAATTTGTTGACTCTTTCAAATCATTGAATCTTAAAATACATAGGTGTATAAATTCTCTCTTTCACACTTAATATGTAATATTCATTCTGTCTTTCATATCTCACTGCTTGAATTTTACAAAATGAGAAATGATACTACTTCACCTCCAGCATCAGAGCTAATGAATGATGAGAAAGAATTTCAAGTTGAGAAGATATTAAAGAAAGAGAAATACCAGAGTAAAAAATAGTGTTATGTACACTGAAAGAGCTATAGACCTTCAGATGATATATGAGAATTTCTTGAAAATATTCAAGAGACTGAGATATTTAATATTTTTGAATAATAGAAATTACAGTAACAAGTGCATCAGACTCACTCTGAAAAGTGCACTAAGCTTTAATTCTTTCTCATACATGCACTTTTTTTATTACTTTTTCTCAAATAGATTTTTTTTATATGGTTTTAATGAGGTAAGCAAGGCATCAAAAATTATCAAGTTTTCAGAAAAAATTTATTTCACTATTATCTGAACAAGTCAAGAACTCAGATGCACATCTCTAGTTTCTTCTGACTTAATTTCTATTTATAATTATCACAATCATTATATGCTGCTCAGGAACAGTAATTTTTTTTTCTTCAAGCTCAATACTCTTCTTCTCAGTTAATTCAGAGTTTTTCATCTCACACACAACTTCTTTCTCTGCATTCTTTCACTTCTTATTATCAGAGAACACTATTAATATACTTGCAGTCTTAATCTGATACTGAGTATGATGAGCAATATTAATCAAAGTAGCAGTATAAGCTTTTATTAAATGAATAACATGAGAGAAAGTTGTCAATACTGCTATCAGATACAGCAGTTTAACTTAATAATATGAGACTTTCACTAATCTCACTTACTCTGTAAAGAACAAAAAACTCTGAAGAATAAGCAGTCAATTCAACTTAGAAGAGAGAGCAAGATAGATAAACAATTATCAATCATCATAATAAGTAAAGAAGCTAAAAATATATTATACTCACTTGAATATATGATTTATGCACAAAGTGACAAGGATCATAGTATTTTTCACAGCAGAATTAATTACACATCACAGACAAACTACTCAGCTTGAGCAAGCATTACTCACAGAGAATATCTATAAGATAAAGTTAGTTATATAATCAAATAATCATAAGCTATGACTCAGTAGATCTGTCAAACTATCATCATATATGTGATGATATCAAACATACTAAAAAACAGAAGAGTTTACTCAAAGAGTGCAGAGATTGATTTTGTTATAATGACAGAAACAAGTAAGAAATGAGAAAAGCTTCAAGATCAGAGATAGCAGTAACTACAAGAAATATATAATGATTCTAATTGTGAGATTGTAAAGAAAGAAAAGTTCAAAGAGTAAAAGATATTTTCTTTCTTTATTCTTATAGCAATAAATACTTATATAATAATTATCTCACATAATTAGTTCCTCAACATCACTGAATAAGCACTATAAATATTATTTTTTATATTAATAAATACTATATAGCTACATCTTTATATTTAAAATTAATTGCCTTTCAGAGCTGCTAAGATCAGTGTCTATGAAAAAGAAGGCAACTGTGATATCAAGACTCTCTATACTAGCTTTTTGTTCTCATACTGCTTATCATACTGCTTATCAAAGCACTTTAAAATCAGATTCTTTAGATTCTCACACTCAATTACTAAAGCACTTATTTTTATATTGCTTATCAAAGTATTGTAGAATCAGCACCTTTTAAAGAATCAGCATTATCTCAAAATTCAGCATTCAGAATCAATATAAATCAGCATTTCTCAAAAATTAGTTCTTTAACATCAGCATTTTCTGAAGAATAGAATCAGTACTTTATGAAGATTTAGATCACTGTATTGCTAATTTCTTATTTTATGAAAGATTAGAGATAAAATCTATTACTACTTATTTATATATATAAATACTCTGAATCTTTAAAGTTTCTTCAAGAGATTCAGTGATTAACTACTATTCAATTCTACATATATATTTCATTCATTGCTATTTTCTTTCCTCTATAACGTTTGCAGTGTCTATACACTTACCCTTTTACAATCTTAATTATAAATCTTCTTATGCTTTCTTTTGACAATTTGTTCATCTATCTTAGTATCTTTACAGTCTAGACTTTAAGAAAAGGTAATGAAATGATGTAGAACAGACTTATATCTAATCTTCTTGACAGTGTAGTTGCTATAAACTAGATAATCAGTAATTATAATTATTTACACAGCAGTGAACAAATCTGCAATTACTTTGTGTATGAATAACATATAAATATGACAATTACCTAGCAACTGTGCTAAGAAAATAAGCTACATAAATAGAGTTTTTCTTCAACTCATCTTTTAAAAATCATTTTAGTATTTACTTAAATAGCTTATCTAGCTAGCAATCAAACATCTGTTCATTTGCGCCTAGATTGAAGTCATGACACTAGTCTGAGAAGAGGTGTTGAAGCCTAGACTTTCTATTATGAACTAGTACATCATATAGTAGTATATAGCATCTCTGAAATAAATTATCAATACAATCACTTCAAATGTTCAACATTTACCAGAGTTGCAGCTATTTTAATCACGTGCCTTACACTCATCATAATATAGAGTTTATTGTGAGCATTGAATCAAATCATCTTGATTTTGATAAAGCACTTAATCGTACTACTGCGCAACTCACATCTCATATAAATGCATCACATCAAAATGATAAAAATATCAAAATGATAAAAATCTTGTAATTTTATCATATTTATCATCTTCATCAATTAATAGCTCATCACAATGTCAAATAAAAATAAGAATATTGAAGACTATATTTAAAAAACTATTACTTATAATCAAAAAAACTCAAATTTTAAAATACTATCTCTGTTATAAGAATTTGAGATTTTTTATCAATGTCTCTGAGTGTATATCAATGAAAGAAATATGAATACTGCAAATATTTCATTTAACAAGAGATTAAATAAAAGTTAGAAAAATGTAATTAAATAATAAATTAAGCTACTTGTTGAAAATAATTATTCTTTCACAGTTAAATACATTAAAGATTTTATGAATTCAATGCTCAAACATCAGTATATAGATTCAACTATCTTCTCTTTAAAAGTCAGCAAGATATAAACTTATAGATTTATTGAACATCTATTTGAATATAAAAGAATGAAATAGAAGTCAATGAATTCAAAGAGAGTAACAGTTGAAAATATTAAATATATTAATATATAATTTAAATGTCTTCAGATTCTATTTGAGCAATATCAATTTTATGTCTGTAATATATATAACTTCAATGAAATTGAATTTCAAGAAGAGTAAAAACATGAAGAATGAGTTATAACTACTTTTAAAGAAGCTAATTTCATCATTTCTTTATTCTTTTTAAAAATTTAATTATAGATATTGAATATATTTATAAATAATTATATTATTTTATTATTATTAATTTTAATCTTCAAAATATATTTGAAGAATTGATATATATAGATAAATTTACTCAGCAATTATAGAATTACTATATCAGATATTGAATTTACAAATGATGAGATTGAATTTAAATGACTTAAACATTTCAATATTGCTATAAAAAATAGATAGAAGAGAAATTATTAATTATTTTTAATAAATAATTATAAATCTTATATCACTAAGAAGTTCATACAATATACAGATTTTAATAAGATAATTTTATATAAATTTTCATCATATATTACTCATTTGCTATAATCTCTAAATAGTTTATTATTTTAACAATATAAATATTATTATTTAAAAGCAGTCAATTATACTGCATATTATGATTTTATTAATTATAAAAAACAACAGTTTCTACAAAATCTCTCAATTATGTAAAAGCAGATCTTTAAATCTAATACAATAGCTGCAGAATCAACTCAATGTGATATATATTTATGAAATTCTGACTGAGTTCTTGATATTTCTAAGCAGTAAATCTCATTAACTCCTCTATTACATATTTATGAAGATGAGAATGATTTAGATTATATATCTATCTTTTTTCTTAACTATTTTCATCAAAAACAATTCAAAAGCTGAAACATTATATTATTATTATAAAAAATATTATATAAATTATTAGAAATACTCTCAAATTGAAATTACTTATTTTGACATGTCATTTGAACATGATATTCAAAGCAAGTCTAATTTATGTAAAACTTAATAAGCAATAGATCATTGAATTAAAGAACTTTTTCAATGTCAATAAACAATACAGAGCTAAAACAACTCATTGTCAGATTCAAGTACAAAAAGTCCTCACTATTAAAGATGTCAATAGAAAAATCAAGCAGTGTAAGAATAATAAAGCTGAAAAAAATTAGAATAAGAAGTGATATAAACTTGAAGTTGATTTTATAAAAATTGACAATAACTCACTCACATCACTGACAAAAGAGGAATTAAATTGATTTAGAGATGACACACATACTGGGAATGATGTTCATAATCTTTTTATTATAGATTAGCTACTGGTTGTTGATATAGAGTGCAATAATGAGGATGTGATTCAAGATTTTTATCATTTTGGTGTTTTTATTGTTTTGGTGTGGGTTGCGCAGCGGCACGATTAATAGTTAGTGCTCCTCTACCTAACTACTCAGCATTCATATCGAGAGTGGAAAAGTTAAAAATTGATTCAGGAGCGAAATTACGGAGAAGAATATCAGGAAGCATTCAATAGAGAAGGTACCTCTATAAAATCCCCAGGCATCATCTTCGCTACCTGCTTCTGCAGACTCTTTTCAAACCGTTCCACGCCGTTCTCCTGGACATGCAATTTGCCTCGCTTTAACTCATACACAGCCCACCACCTAGATTTGTCTTCACCCAGTTCCACAGTCATATCCACCATCACCACATCCATCACCAGATTGTGTGAGATCTCGTTTACCCTCAACAACACCTCTTAACTAGGTAGCGATTATGAGAAATGATGAGTATCGTCACGAGCATCGTATCGGTCGTATGCCTCAGATCCCTGCAGACCGCCGCTACGGCCGTATGCCTCACGTATGACTTAAGGTCGCGTACGTTCGCACACGTATATATATTTCATTCTTTCCTCGCTGTTTTTTCTCTTCTTCTTTTGAGGGATAGTCATCATATAGATTAGCTAGTTATTATGAATACTACTATCTTATGCCTGCTACGTTCTGACTCTCGTCATAGTATCACACTGCTAAAAGATGAGAGATTTTCTGCCAGCGCAATCACAGAATGGAAGACAAGATGGGTTGTGATTTCGTCCAGGACTAACAAGTGTGGTAGATCCAAGACAATCCTGGCCATCGCCAGTTAAACCTATAGACACAATACACCGTAAATGTTGGCAGCAATTTCTGCTTGCATGAGCAAGGATCTAATACTAACGAATTCCATAATGACCAATTGGCCTCCTGATAACTGTGGAATGGGGACATCTGATGCTCTCCTGCCTTGTTAGACCCAATGAACTCAGCAAACTATGTACTTCACCCTCCACAAGGTTCCCGTCGGCATCCCGGGATATCAGTTAAAGCCCCGTTAAACAAGTTCAGATTGACCAACTGCCTTGTGTTCGTCCACGGAATGTTGAGAGAAGTAACCGACGGTTGCTCTAGGATGTTCGTGACACAGTAATCTGCGACGGCTGCATTGAGCCTACGAGGACCCGTATCAAAGTTGTTTTCCCACTCCCATTGAGACTCATTTTCCCGACTCGGTCTCCAATTTGGATTACAAGATCAATTCCATTCCTTAGCTCTCACCTGCACACCTATTCTCTCATCTACTTTCTTCTGACGAGATTTAGCCATGCGGAGTTTGCCATCATCACCAGTTTTCTTGCCCATTTTTATACTGCTTCGTATCGATGCTTCCATGTGCGCAATTTGGTGATCCTGCGCTTCTTTCATCCGACCCCAGAAGAGCTTCTGGGCACCCAAATTCTCTTCGTACGCCGAAAGGTTGCCCTTGAAGTATGACAACGTCTTATCCTTCAATATGACTGTTTTCTCACAGACACTGTTCAGGATGACTCTGTCATGGGATACAAATAGCATGATCCTGTCATCGCCCACCTTTTCGCAAATGAGAAAAACAATTCTCGAACCAAACGATGCCAAATTGGTCTAGAAAATTTGGTAGGCTTATTGAGAATCATGATGTCTGTTTTCTGATCAGGATTCCGGCGAGCATGCAACGCATGCGCCAGCCGCCTGAGAGTGACTCAAAACGGTTGTTCGAAAGCAGTTGTTTGAACCCAAGACCTAGGAGCACCCTTCACGCTTCTGCCTCAATATCAGTAATTTTCATCTGTGAATAAATATGGGTTAACATGGTTGTGCTAACAATTTGTGACCGGCATACCTCTTCGTATTGGCACCGCAATTCATTCAGGAGATCCACTGCTCCTTGCGTCTCCTCCTGAAACTCAGAAGGATTCGTCTTTGTTCTTTTTATGCCTAGGTCTTATTAGTTCTCATCCTTTTCCCATCTCGAATCTAGAACCTAATAGCATATGGAATAAACTTCTCACAGCTTCACAGATTCCGAAACCCCCCTTTCAACTATTTTCAGATCCTTCCTTGCTTACATCCCGCGACTTCCGCTCCTCAAGCTAACATTCTTTTGTGCGGGAAACAACTCTCGTTCCAGCTCCTCATGGCGAAGCTGTCGGGTTGCTCTCACGGGTTCCCAGGGATCCTCCGTCTCTTCTAAAACATGCGAGAGCATTTTCATGTTGAGAAGAAACACAGAGTGTTTATGCTCAATCAGTCTGCGATAGGATTAAAATAATGAAGTAGTTGTGACATACCCCTGATCTTCCTCTCAATCTCCTTTGTCAATCCATCCCACCTCACGATTTACTTTAAGATCGTATTCCCACCAGACTTTTCCAGGATTTTGTCATTGCAAAGTTTGCCAGATGAGACCGGCTCATCCTCAGTTTGTTGGAGAATAGATGCTCGCAAATTATCAGGGATACCAGGAATAAGTTTTTCAACAATTGCACGCAAAATCGCTTGATAGAACGAAGCAACATAAAGCCAAACGAGTCAGTCAACCAACCCTTCAGTGGCACAGGTCCCACCCAGTTGATTCATTTAACAAACCTATGCCGTATAACACCGTAATATGGAGGGATCGAGGACAAAGGACGATAAAACAATGGTTCTCAACTAACTAGATTTCCCCGTCCTGTTTCTTCCCACGAACCCAGAGAACACCTGCTTTGAGATGTAGGTCTGCAATGGACAGAATCTCAATTCCATCATTTTTGGTTTTCAATATAGTACGAGATTTGGCTGATTTGTTTTTTGTCGCATCTGACGCAGATGCAGTTGAGGGGTTGGGATCAATTGGGACGATGGTTATATTCAGGTCATCTATATCGATCTGTAATGTGCTGTTAATTAAATTATATGCATAAATCAGATAAATCATGAGAAGACCTGTGTGAGGTAGAAAAGTATTACCCCTCTTGCATCTTTATCATCCCGCACATGAAACCTGGTCTGTTTGCAGGTGGCAATGATAGAGGAAGTTTTCGGAGACACAGCATATGAGCCATGTTGAATGTCAGTTTCTTGATATTAACGATATCAGGTATTGAACTGAGGGAGTTTTAAAGGAAAGGTTTATCCAGCAGCTGTCAGGTTTGTATTTCATTCATCTTGATCACGGTTTACGCGGTTGTTTGTTAGCTATACAATAGTTATGTACCGTGATGGCAGTGGGGATGCCAACACCTCGCCTGTTTTTGATTCTATTATCACTGAAGACTCTTTCGTTGCCCAGCGTTTCGTATCTCTTGAAATCTGGTAAGTGTGAGCCGCAACCCCCCCTCCTCTTCCCCTCTCCCCAAAAAAGAGTTGTGCATGAATGTGGGCTAAAATTCTAAACAACCAGCAGCCGAAAATAACTGTCATGCTTGCAGCTACACCAGTTCGGGACTCCCGACTTGCATCCATATGGATATGGATTTCCACTGATCAAATAACTTGGAAAAATGTGAGATGATGAGATATCTTCCCAATCATATAAAGGTGACTTTTCCCACACCAATGCTCCGGGTTGGCATCCTGATCTACATATTCTAATTTTCCGGGTTCTCAGAGGGATAGAGTGTTGATTATAGATAGTTCGCGATACCGCACATTTCTTGCAAACCATGTAGTTAATAAAACTAAACACTGGCCATTTTGTCGAGCAGCTTTAGTAGGATCCACATAAACCCCTGTCCTGCTGGTTCAAACCCTACTCTCAACCCTTTTCTCTGTTCAATTTTAGGCAGGCATCTTATAAATAGAACCATCAATCCTGCGAGAGGTCCATGATCGATTTAGCCTCTTGCTTCATGCACTTCAGATGTGCACAAGATAACTCCCCAAATTTGAGGATATCGAAAAGGTCAATAATGTCCACTAGATCCACATATTCTATAGTCCACACCAGCAGGTTCCTTAATTTGGTGTCATTCGACTGATGAAGAGTTTGTAAAGCCTGATCTATCTTTTCCCAGATTCCTACTTCAGTAGCCCACATTTGCTCCGGTTGAATGGTATCATGAGGTTCCAGAACGCTGCTCAGTTCCTGTAAGATCTTTTCCAGGCCGGATACGGACGGGACACTGTCACTTCGGGATACCCAAAGCTCGAGGACACTGCAAGTAGCATCAAGTAGTTCTCCTCCCCGTATTTCAGAGAGCCGCTTTGAAACTGCGCTCAATTTAGGTAGCTCATACCCCAATAGCAACTCAAGTTCTTCCACAAACTTGGTTCTACAATGTAAGCACTCCCCAGTTGTGGGCTTAGCTTGTTGATTTGAAGTATCCCAAAAATCGCCTTTGCGATCTTCACAGTACGACTGCGCGTTCTTGTTTTCAGAGACTTCTCTGGGTGACCCCTTCCATTCTTCATACTCTTCCCACTTGAGCGGTCTGCTGCACGATGATATAATCTCCGTTCCGGATACACTACTTCCAGTGTGACATTTATCAACTCCGGTATCTTCGTCAAGCCTCCAGCAATTTACGTCACCAGGTTTATATGTCTCCGTACCCTAGCAGACATAATCATCCGAAACGGAACCACACGTGCCCCAGAAGGTTTAGCTGGGTCCGTGCGGGAAGAGCTATTCATCTGCGATGTCCTTGACGGTGGTCTAGAGAAGTTAAACCCCTGGGATTGTCCATTCCTTGCAGTCTTCTGCTTGGCCTGCGTCTTGTTTTCCCTCAGCCACCTCTGGAACGATTAAACCACCAGTTGGGGGCTCCTCTTCGTTCTCGGTGGCTCTATTTCCTGCACCATGGTCATCGATGCCTTGAGTTTAAATTCAGAGATTTAATCCAGTTATCTAACCTCTTCAGTGTCAACTCTGTTTCCGCTATGTAACCATGTTCTATCTCTTTTCTAATTTCCGTGTCTATCACGGGACCAAGATGTGACGATCTTAGCATGCCATTTTGTTGTTTCTGTGTGGACAATCGATTATTTGATCATTAACCTTTGGCAGTCTAACAACAATTTCGCGTCCTTTCGAGGAACGTAGGTCATGTTTTCGGTTGTTCGATTTTATCGAGCTATCGCCTTTGCCTTTGGGAATCGCCTGATAGAAAACCGCTTTAGATGCGTGACCCTGGGAGGCTTGTTGGAGGGCTGAAGGTAGTTGAATACTATGTTTCGATCTGGAGCTTTTCTTCATGGTCGAACGTGGTGGAAGCTTTGGACGGGTGGGGTTTGCTGAGAAAACAAATGGACTATTGGAGTTTATAATCTTTTTGCAAAGAAAAATTGTTTTGGTGGACCTAGTGGATGAAATATCATGGGTAACGCTCGCTGGGCGGCTTTGCCGTCAGGCGAAGCCAAACGTTTGTTTAGCCGGATTTAACTGATGTAGCCAGTTATACGCGGTTTCCATACTCTTGACGCCCAAAATATCATATTCTGGACGATACGACAAGTAACCTTTACTCCCCACTCTAGACATAGGCTGCTTGACCAGATACACGCCATTTTCTGATGAATCGAGTGCAGTTAAAACCTGATTAGTAACAATATTATATTTAACAAACATAGGATCGGGAGGCACTTCTTACATCATCAACGGGAACATCATGCTCTATTTCAGAATAAGCCAACCAAACTCTGATCTCCGCTCCAATGCATGTAAAACAACTGGGGGAACAAAATCATACCTGCCAGTGAACCTTTTAGAGAGATCTTCATACATCCTCAGGGCGGCCAACGCCGCATTCGCCGCTTGGCAGTAGGTAAATTGTTTCAGATGTTGGCGTGAAACTACAAGGGGATGGATCTCAACCACTGCCCAAGGAAAGCAGAGGAGTTGATTTCGAAACACAGGAGTTTACTGGTCCTTTGTCCATTTGTGAAGCCCACCAAAGGGAGAAGAGATTAAACCGGCAGAACGAAGCTCTCCAAAGCGATTGAAGTGAGAAATTCGTTACAAGCTCGGTTGATTGAAGGGAAGAGGAAATATCCTCATAAATTGTATATCCATAAGAAAAATCTGGTTTCAGAAGTTTCGCCAGGCGATTGTCGACACGATTTTCAGTATCATCCCATAAAATGTTCTTTTGCCTGGTTAGAAGAAAAGAGTTAATGCTGTTTTGGGAAGAGCTAGGGCAGGAGGGAGTTACTTACCTACAGAGAAAATTGGTCAAGAAGATCCCTACTTCTGATGGTTAGATGCCTGAAATAAACACCTTCGTCAAAGAGAGCATACCAGTGCTGTTCCGCAAGTGCGTTAAGATCCTCATAACATCTGAATACCTTCTGCAGCATGAATTGCCATTCGATATCTGTGGCGCACATTTCGACCCCATGTTGAATCTTTTTTGCTACGTTCACACCGTGGTTCATTTGAAGCTGCAAATCCTCGGCCAACACAGATGGAGTGTCGAAATCATTCATGTATGCAGACTCCGGGGGTCTAAAACTATTGTTATCGTTCCTATCCCGACCTGTTGCCAAATATGTCTGTGCCGCTTGCTCAAATCGATTTCTAATATGGACAGTCAGTCACCGAGGCACTAAAGTCCAAGAGGATTTGGTTAAATGACCGAACATGTGTTGGAAGGGTAGAGCCAGCATGTCCACCATCATCATGGGTAGGAACGGATTCGTCGTAAGTAATTCCATTGCTTTCAAGATGGTCTTTGTTGATACTGGGTTTACCAGCTGGCATCTTAAGAAGCTTTGCAACGCTGTTGCCGAACGTGAAAATGAATCGTGTGTCCAGATGCCTTCATAAATGCAAAGAGAGAGAAATGTCCTGGACCTGGGACCGCCTTAAAGGTGCGAGTTCTAACGATTCAAGTTGTTTGACTCAAAACACCTTCCAGCTGGATATACATATATATATATATATATATATATATATATATTCGCAAGGACCAGGGAGAGGAAGTCCCATGTTCAAACGGCGACTTTCAATGAGCTAAGGTTGTGCAAAGTTTCAAACTTAGATCTTACAACGTGTGGTGGCCATACTAGTTAGTTACCTCCGCTGTTTTTCATGCAAGGTTCATGGTTCAACTCATGGTGTGGGCATTGGGCAATGACTGTGAGGCTTCTAGTAGGGCCCAAGTTGACAACTTAGATGGACACAGCACCGTTAACTGCCTGAAAATGAAACCTTTGGAATGTGATGCTCAAAAAACAAAATCATTGGCTGATTGACTGACTCTGCCAAAAGGTAGTTCCACCACAATCCAAAAGTATGAACTGAATGCCAAGTTTCTGCAATTTAAATACTGAGATCCAATTCAAAACATCACAATAAAAAGCTCATTATAACAATAATTTGAACATTTGAATTCGAATTGAACATCACAATTTGGGAATAGGTATAACTAACGTACTTCACCACCTAGCGGCGGATTTTCTTTGAAAATCATCAAATATGCAACCTAACTATCTTCAAAATATTATTTTTTCATACTTTTTATCAAAATGTCTTTATCTTAAAGGATCTCATATATAGTTGGCCGTTGCTTCATATAAATTTTAAAAAAAATATATCAAAGACAAAAGCTTCAAAGATATATAAGATTTCTGAAATGATATTGTATAAATGACTTGTTGATATTAAATTACACTCATAGATATATACAAATAGTCACAAATTGACAGAAATTGAAGAGAAAACTTTTCTTAAACAATTACTAAATGCAGATAAGTAAGACTTTTCAATTCAATCATAGTTCTTATATGAAATGATACAAATTCTATTTTAAACATATATTGTTAATTCTATCATCACTATTGAAGTCAACTTGATATATAGATTTATTCAATGTCATTTTTAACTATATATACATTATAATCACTCTATATTCTATCAATAAATAAAGCAGGAAAATTCAAAGATTATAAAATAATGATTAGAGATGATACATAAAGATATTTAAGAACATAGAATTCATGAAGATGATATATAAAATTTTGATGAGACTGACTTTACAATAGGACTTTGTACAGCCTCTAAAGTCATTATTGCAGCTAAGTGCAATGAGAGATTATGTACAGCTATCCAGGAGAATTGTGAATAAATCATAATTATTAAATATATAGAATCAAAAAAGTATTTTATTCTTTTTTTCATTAAGAAATCAAGATTCTACAAGCAGAGAATGAGTGGAAGACAAAGAAAAAGACACAGAGACATGCTAATATAGGTCAGGACACTATTCTATCTACACAGGAAGGTCATGAGTGTGTTTAGCAGCTTGATATGCAGGTTGAAGCTCAGATTGAAGCTATTTCTCACCAGCAAGCTCCACCGCGCTACAGCAGCTGTGAGACTATTGAACATACTATATGCAGTTGCCCTAGTAAATAGCTATATATTCAACTATTAGATAGTCTTAATTTATTAATATTTTAAATATTTAAGTGTGTTGGTTGTTGAATATGTTGAATATTTGATGATTTTCGGAGAGAATCCGCCGCTCGGTGAAGTACGTTAAGAATGGAACGTCAATCAGCTTAGTCATCACATTAAAAGCGGTTTAACGTTAGCACTAGCAACGACAAGAACTAAAAATGGCTAGCTTATATGAAATACAAAAATTACTCAGTACCGCTTTACAGAACTAAAAATGGAACCATGTTGAAATACGTAAATATTGCGATAATCGTTTTCGGATCCCATTGAACTGGCAATGTCCACCAAAAGTCTAAAAAACTTAAGTATTGCTCGCTAGCCGTCCTCCAACAGCGCCCTACAAGACACCCAGGCTAATGATATACGAACAAGACAGCACTTCTGTTATTCCGTCTGAGTATTGCAGATATGTGTGCTCCCTTGATGGCAACAAGCTGTCCATAATTCTTGCTCTAGAAAGTCAGAGTATCATTCGGACTATCACTCTAAATGACAGTGTTGCGGGTCGCATCAGGGCGCTCCGGTGGTCAAAACCACCTGGACCTGTGATCCCTGAGCCCGATGCATTTACGCCAGATAGTCAGCGTATTCTCTGTGCGAGTGGAAATCATATTTCCGTTTGGGACTTGCATGACGAGAGCTGGTCCGCTGAAATAGAAGCAGGCGATGCGTTCAACTTCACCCTTGTCGATTTTGCATTTTCACATGATGAAGTAATCGCCTTTTCTGAATTCAACGTCCACCTTACGATCTTCTCTTTGTCAACTGGCGGTCAAAGGGTGATCAAATCCCCCAAGTTTGCGAATGTGACCGGTTATGGTTTCCGCCCTGTCACGGGCCACTTGGCACTGCTTGTAAAGCTTGATGCCAATGATACTCTGACTGTCCATGAACCTGGGACTTATGAGGCCATTGCTGCAGTAACTCTTAATACGATAGATGCTCAAGGCTTAAAATGGAGTCCGGACGGCGCGTGGCTGGCTGTTTGGGATTCAGCGAGCGCGGTGCCCAAAGTTGCTGTTTACACTGCGGGTGGGCAACATTATAGAACTTATAGTGATGTAGCCAATGACGACAGCCTAGGAGTAAAGATGATAGAGTGGAGTCCGGATTCGCGACTTATGGCGATTGGAAAACACGACGGGACGGTCACCCTGATCAACTGCAAGACAGTATGTTTTTTTCTCGATTTCCCTGTACGACAACAATATATAATGAAAAACTAACGTCATTACCAGTTTGTTTTGCAATCGGTTCTTGAAGACCCTATGTCTTTTGGGTCAATAGGTCGTGACATATACGCTGAACAACGCACCCCGATGGTCAATGGGACTGAATATATCTTAGCTCCGAAGTCCCCCTTTTTCCCATACACCTACAACATCACTGGTGGAACACGCGCCGTTTCCTCTATCGTCTTCAACCCAACTGGGGACATGATGGTAACAATCGACCAAGGGCTTCCACATATTGTCTGGATGTGGTCAATGAAAGGCCAAACTCCTACTCTCATTGGCGCATTGATCCAGAAGTCCAATATTCGACAACTACTCTGGAATCCCAAGTTTCCCGAGCTCCTTATGACCGTTAACGACGGCGATATACCCTCTGCGCACCAATGGATATGCAACCGTCATCCGAGAATCTCCCGAATACCCTTTGCAAATGCGGGGAAATTCTCCGCCTCTTGGGTCAAAGCTGACAGCAACGGGAGTGGTTTAATGTGGTTTGGGTGGCAGAGTGGGTACACTTTTGGCTATGTAACCGGAAGTGGCACAGAGTCAAGCTTTACTCCAGTTCTAAATATCGAAGGCGACCATCCCGCCTTGAGCATGGATGATTTTCCCACAACATAATGTGCGCGTTCTTCAGTTTTGATCCTTTGTTCTGATCTAATGAACTTGATTGGGCTCCTGTCGTGCAAACCGGTCTGTTCTAGGAATTAATTTGCCCAATTCCCGTCTGACAGGGATACCATCAGGTTGCCTGTACTCCGCAATTACCACGGTATGCACATGGTTGATATGAATTTTGATGTGGAAAACCGCACATGCCTAGCTTGCTACATACACACCTATAATCCCTGCCTGCGGAACATCTAGACGTTATACTTATGTCAAGGAATGAGACAATGTGTTCCCAATGCATTATTTTGACTATCCAAATGTCTTGCAGTCTTGCCAATGGTTTCTATTCCCAGAACATTTGCACATAAATAAATACATATACAGGTGATTTTACTGCGTAGAGAAACTCTAAAATTGCGGGCAGAGCTGCGATTGACGCCCGGAATTTCGATTTTTCATAAGTCTTTGTATTGTCGTTATCCATAAAACGACAGTCAATAAGTGAAATCCCTCTTTGAAAACCGCTGTAAAACTATAGCTACGACACATGTAGCAATTCTAGAAATCGAATCTGAGTATATAAAGTACAAAGCTTATTAAGATGTGTTGGGAACGTATACATAACGCCTAATTGGGACGAAATATTTGTGGTTGTTTCAGTATCCGTTTGCTTTTTCGCGAGGAAACATTGGCTTGGGTTTACTGCTGTCTTTGTGGCCGACTTGCACAAAATGGTCCTGTCGACAGTCCTGCGTTGTTCATGTGCGAAGCAGCGGATTGCCTGTTGGACACTTTCCTGGCCTTAGAGATTCTTGATACAGAGATAACCAGTTATGCTGAATCGTTGCAGGATTTCGCATCTGCCAGGTGATATAGTCGTTGTGCGGAAGGGCCCCCAATCCATCAATGTCGGGGTTTCCACACTCGTATTGTTGGTTGGGTGTTGCCGTCGATACTTCTTCTAAGTGGTCTCGCCGTACAGTGTTTTGAGGTTCGCTTTGATTCTGCTCCACCAAAATGTGCGATTGTAGTCGATCGGTCGGTCCGTCTTACCACGTTCGTGGTGACCTTGTCGTAGCACACTTCTGTTGCCTGGGAACAGCTCCAGAATCCGCATTCCTGTCACATCTCCTGCTCTGGACTCTCTGACTTAATATGCGAGTAATTTATCTGATGCTTCTTACATTCGCCTTCCTCATCAGGCTTGAAATACGCATCTCCTTCTCGTTCTAGAAACTCCTGTAGGAATGCCCGTCGCTCGGTGCTGGTACGTTTAAAGGTTGAATGCACTCTGGCCCCACCCATCACGGAATCCGAACTCCATCAACGTTTTGAGAGCAACATGTAATATCGGCGTCGACAGCAAAACACATAATATGTGTGACACCCTGCTTGGGGTGCAGGTTCGACACAGCAGAAAGAAAATCAGTGCCATAACACTTTCGAATCTCCTTTAACTCCGTGTCTGGAAATCATGTGCTTTAAAATGAGTTATAACTGACAGAGTGGCAAGCTGGATTGATTGTAGAGATTGCACGCTACAAGAACGACTATATATGGTTTAGATCAGGTCACGTGACTGGTGTGTCTGTTAGAGGTTACTGTGGAACGTCTAAAGTGGTTGTAATGGTAGCTATCTCAGGGATGCTATATACTACTATGTGGTGTGCTAGTTTATAATATAAAGCCTAGGCTCCAACACCTCCCCTTAGACTAGCTACTGCACAGACTAGCTACTGTCCTGCTCAAATCAATCATATTCATCTTCTCTGTCAATCTATGAGGACACTAAGATGGATGAATTAAGTATCAAAAAAAAGTATGAGAAGCTCTATAACTAATATCATAAGAGGATAGGTATATAGACACTGTAAGTGATATGGAGAGAAGAGAATAGTGATGAATGAAATGTATATGTAGAATTGAATAATAGCTAATAACTGAATTTTTTAAAGAAACTTTAAAGATTCAAAGTATTTATATATATGAATAAGTAGCAATAGGTTTTATCTTTAATTTTTCATGAAATGAGGAATTAGCAATATAGTGATCTGAATCTTCATGAAGTACTGATTCTATTCTTCAGAAAGTGCTGATGCTAAAGAATTAATTTTTGAAAAAAGCTGATCTGTACTGATTCTAAATGCTGAATTTTGAGATAATGCTGATTCTGTAAAAGATGCTGATTCTAAATTGCTTTGATAAGTAGTATGAAGATAAGTGTTTTAATAAGCAGTGTGATAAGTATTGTGATAGCAAGGAATTAGTATAGAGAGTCTTAGTATCATACAATTTATCTTATATTTCATATGTTATATCTATAAAAATTATTTTTTTATTTCACTTATAATCTAATTAACTTTTCAAAAGTTTATCAATATTTGAAAAAATTACTGTAAAGAATAAGTAATTTGATTAACTTGTAAATAAATTCTTTATATTTTTATTTTTACTTTTATTTTTATTTTTAGTTTTATTTTTATATCTATTTTTTAATATCTTAATATATTTTTTATTATATTTCTGTTATTTAGTGTTTACAAGATTTGAGTTCTTAAATCAGTAGTGTTTGATTATATGTTTTATATTCTTATAGTATATTAAGATCAGCATTTATGAAAGAGAGAATAACTATGATGTCAAAACTCTTTATACTAGTTTTTTACTCTTATACTGCTTATCTCACACTGCTTATCATATTACTTACTAAAGCACTTATCTTTACATTGTGTATCAAAGCACTTTAAAATTAGTATTTTTTAAAATTAATATTATCTCAAAATTCAATATTTGAAATCAGTATAAATCAATACTTATCAAAAATTAATTCATTATAATCAGTATTTTCTGAAGAATATAATCAATATTTCATTAAGAATTAGATTACTATATTACTAATTTCTTATTTTATAAAAGTTTATATATAAAATATATTATGACTTATTGATATATATAAATACTTTAAATTTTTAAAGTTTCTTTAAAAGATTCAGTAATTAGCTATTATTTAATTCTATATATATATTTTATTCATTATTATTCTCTTTTCTCTGTAGTACTTACTATGTCTCTATATCTTTTCTCTTACTATTCTAGTTATAAAGCTTCTCACACTTTTTTTGACACTTAGTTCACTCATTCTAAATATCCTCACAGTGATATTACTTACTTAATAAGAAACTATATAATATACATTAATTGAAATTATATTAATTAAGTAAAAACTTATAGATAAAAGAATAATATAAGTATTAATTCTTTAAAAAATATAATTATTACTTGTAATTAAATAATTTTTTAGTGAAATCTTCTGATTTTACTATAAAAAAAAGTTTTCTTTTATAGAATTGATATTTTTATTTTAATTTCTTTATAAATGTGACTATTTTTTCATAACAGAAAAAATTTATTAAAATCTTCTGATTTTTAGTAGAAAAAGAGTATTTTTAAAGAAAATCTGATTAAATTTATTTATTTATCTTTAATAAAATAAAATTTAAAGTAAAAATGTATTTTTATTGTAAAAATATACTGTTTAAACTATGATCTGTGAGATAATTAAATCATCATTGATAACAGAATTAGCTAGTTAACTGATATATATATATATAATGTGAGATAATATAACTATTAAATAATTATACTTAATATAAAAAATATTAAAGTTTAGATTTTCTATTATAAATTAGTATATCACATAATAGTATATAACTTTTTTGAAATAAACTATTAATATAATTATTTCAGATATTTAATAGATTATAATCTAAATAATTTTTTTTTTAAAAAAGTTATTTGTATATTATTTTCATATTCTATTTCTTCTTCTTCTTTTATTTGAGATATAAAATATTTTCTATGAGCTACATCATTGAATTACAGTAAGAATCTGATGAAAAATAACTATTTTGAAAGCTTTGATCATTAGAAATAGATTGAATCAAGAGAAAATAAACAGATATCTTTATAAGGGGCTGAACCTCTAGATTCACTCTGGCTGGCTGACTCAGCCTAGTCATCATTTGCACATGCGCACGTGATCATGCTATGTGAGCTTGCTTAAGCTTGTATTCTCATCTCATTCTTTTCTTCCCTTTCTCAAGCAATTTGTCCTTGTTATATGGGAGGACTAGCCTTTAGTTCTTAGAGCTTAATCCTCTACATTATAAATTGCTTCACTCCTTTCATTGATAGGTCACTGGGAGTCTTAATTCTGTATTATGAAGCTCAGCAAACATGCTGACATATGATAGGCTATTGAGAGTCTTAAATTCTGCATCACAAAGTTCAGTGATAGTACTGGTATATGAATAGACTGAGTTAGCAATTGTGCTAACAAACAAACAAGCAACATTGAAAATGTCTAGCTGAATGAGATAAAGTGACAGATTTGTACAATAAATACACAAATGAATCAATGTGAAGCAATGAGCAGGGACACCTTCAGCAGCTTTAAACAACAATAAATGGCCTTTCTTCAACAGCAGAAACAGGTTCAGTGTGAGAACAGAAATTTAATAGCAGCTCAGCAAGCTGAAATAGCTAATCTATGACAAGCTTTGAACATCTCAATATCAATTCTCTCTCAATTGAACTCACAATCACTCATTGCAGTCAAAAGACCAAAGACCAAGCTATCAGACTATGAGAAGTATAATGATTCTAATCTGAAGCACTATCCTTAGTAAGAGCTAAAGCTTCAATCAAAACTTAAGATTGAGGAAAAAGCTTTAGATAAAAATGAGAAATGTACTTGATATGTGTACTTAATACTGGAAGAAATGACAGCAGCTTGAGTTTACCTCTGAGTTGAGAGTAATAAGAACAAGATCAACTTCACAGTAGAGAGCTTACTGAAGCAGACATGCATGCTCTTTAGTGATTCTGCATGACAGAAAAATACTATGCAAAAGCTCAACAATCTATGACAGAGTAGAAGAGATTTCTTTGACTTTCTGCCTGAATTTAATCAGCTACTGCTGGAAGCTGGTGGTCATAGATGAGATGATCATGTTAAAAAGAGATATTTGAAATTCATTCTAAGCATGGAGCTGAGGGAAGGCATGATGGGTGTAAGAGAACTATCTTCATATGAGAATTACTGCAAGGAGCTTAGATTAGTTGATCACCAACTCTCTGAGCTTAAGACTTTAAAACAGTGATCTAAACATCATGAGGACAAATCTTCTTCAGATCAGCATCATCTAATTCATACTCTCTACTTTGTCATGCTGTTCTTGATTGATGAAACTGATTTCAAGCTTTTACTGATGATCTGATGAATCTCTCTCCTGGTGCTGTGACTTCAAGTGCTCACCACATCAAATTGATAAATCAGATAGAGGTTAATTAACAAAGAGAGCAAGGCCTGTACCTGAGATGTGAAGCTGAAGATCATATAATTAAGAGCTGCTTATTCAAATCTCTCAGACACTCTGTCACTCTCATAATAGCTAAGATGATCCCTAAGCTAGTACTGAACAATGATGATATGGATATGAGTGAGGATTCAGAAAAAGAGTAGCTTCAATCAAAAGACACTGAAAAAAGTGAAATAAGAAGCTTATGAGAAAGTAATGAAGAAGATTTAAATCTAAGATAATATTCAAATCCTTCACTGTCAATGCTTTAGTAGATAATGCCTTTTCAACTATGGTAATGATAGACAGTGAATATCATGTCTATGATCTTATTTCTCAATTCTACATTAACAAGTATAAGTTCTCATGCATTGAAATTCCCTCTGTTAAAATAACAGGCTTTGAAGTCTCCATGGAACTCTGTATGAGCATAGTAACTAGCATTCAAATTGATATAGATGATCATATAACTGAACAAGCCTTTCTCTACATGGTGAATGAGTTATATGATCATGATATGTATCTAGGTGACCCCTGGCTGGCCCAGCAAAAAATGACTATGATCTCTTATCAAAAAATTGTGAGATTTGAAGAGGGTGGCATAGAGGTAGAGCCTAGTTCAAATGCAAAAGCTGATGTGATTCTCATCTTTGCCATAAGCTTCTCTAGGCTTATGAGCACTTGAGAGAAGTGAAACATTGAGATCTTCACTGTCAATTTGACTGACATTCAAAAGACTCTAAAAGTGAAATCAAAGATTGACTCTAGAGAAAAGCTACCTGAACATTATCATGAGTTTTTAGATGTATTTGATAAAAAAGCCACTGACACTCTACCCCTACTTCATGACCCAGGTAGAGATCATGAGATTGAACTGATTAAAAAGGCTGATGATAGCATGGAACAACCCCATTGAGGCCCACTATATAATATGTCTTGAGAGGAACTACTGACTTTGTGAAAAACTCTTACAGATTATCTAGATAAGAGTTTTATTAAAGTGAGCAACTTTCCTGCAGCTGTTCTCATACTATTTGTAAAGAAGTCTGAGAGTGGGTTAAGATTCTGTATGAACTATCAAGCTCTTAACAAAATCATCTGAAAGGATCAATATTTACCATCATTAATCAGTGAGACTTTACAGTGAATTGGATAAGCTAAATGATTCACTAAGCTGAACATTATTGCAGCTTTTCACAAGATTTGAATCACAGAAGGTGATGAGTGGATAATAGTCTTTAGAATCAGATACAGGCTATTTGAGTGGCTGATTACACCTTTTGATTTGGCTAATGCTCTAAGCACATTTCAAAAATATATCAACTGGGTATTATGTGAATATCTAGATGACTTTTGCTCAGTCTATTTAGATGACATCTTGATATTTTCTTCAAGAAGCTTACAGGAGCATCACAAGCATGTACAAAAGATGCTTTATATGTCTATGAGAAGCAGACTTACAGGCAGACATCAGAAAAAGTAAGTTCAAGGTGAACAATATAAAATATCTTGAATTTATCATTGAAGCAGGCAAGGATATACAAATGAATTCAGAGAAGATTAAAGCTATTTTGGAATGAGCAACACCTACTACTCTTAAGAGTATACAAGGATTTTTAGACTTTGTCAATTTCTATAGATGATTTATCAGAGATTTCTCAAAGATCATGATCTCACTGATGATTCTTACATGCAAGAATGTTCCTTTTTGGTGGATGAGCAAGGCTGAGAAAGCTTTTAAGTGTCTAAAATTAATGTTTATCTCTGCTCCAATTCTGCTTCAATTTGACTCTAACTGTGAGACTATATTGGAAACAGACTTCTCAGGTTATGTCTCAGAAGAAGTGCTGCTACAATATGATGAGCAGAGCATTCTATGCTTATGTGCCTTCTTCTCTCACAAGCATTCACCTGCGGAATGTAACTATGAGATTCATGATAAGAAGTTATTAGCAATAATTGAGTGTTTAAAGAAATAAAATGCTGAGCTACAAAGTATAAAGGAATTCAAGATTCTCACAGATCATAAGAATCTAGAATACTTTATGACTACATGCAGACTAAATAAAAGACAGCTATGTTGAATAGATATTCTCTATCAATTCAACTTCAGAATTGATTACTGGCCAGAAAAGTTGAACACTGAACCAGATGCTCTATCACAAAGAGAGCAGAACATGTCACAGAGCACTGATGATGAGAGAATCAAGCAGAGGCAAGCTCAACTACTTAAGTTTAATGTACTGACATCTGAAATAGAATCAAGAGTGATTACTGCTAGTATGAAACCTGAGATATCTCTTCAAGCTCAGTGAAATGAGGCTCACAAAAATGATAAAATTCTGCAGTGTCTGAAGCAGACTCTTCATGAGAGAAGATTCAGATTTTCTTCTGAACTCAGCATTAAGACCTCTGTCTCTGAGTGCTCTTTAAATGAGAATGAGAAGCTTCTCTTTTGAGGTTGTAAGTGAGTGTCAGACTTTGAACCTCTTCAAACCAGGTTAGTGTATGAGGCTCATGACTCACCTCTTATCAGTCATCCTGGGTGAGAGCAAATGGCAGAAGTTCTAAGATGTGAGTTCTACTGATCAGATTATGCTGCTGATGTGAAAAGAATGATCAGGAACTGTCATATTTGCAGATCAAACACTGCATGAAGAGATCAATATCAGGGACTGCTTAAGCCTCTCCTCATTTCTGAACACATGTGACAGAAGCTTTTCATGAACTTTATCATAAACTTATCAAGCTATAAAGAATACATAAACATCATGATTATAATAGACAAACTGATCAAGAGAATTATATTAAAAGTAGTTAAGAAAACTGATACAGAGACAGTGACTAGAGTGTTTCTTCACAACATCATCTCTCAATATGACATCTTTAAGATAATAGTATCAGATTGAGAGTCAGCCTTCACAAGCATGTTTTGAACTCAAATATGTGAGAAATTAGACATTAAAAGATGACTTTTCACAGTCTATCACTCAGAGACTGACAGAGCTACAGAGTAAATGAATCAGATTCTGAAAATCTACCTACACAAGTACATTAGCTTTCAACAGAATGACTGATGTGAATGACTCTCTCTGACAGAGCTGATCATCAATAATAGAGATGCTGTCTCAACAGATGTGAGCTCATTTTTTTTAACACATCTTTTTCATATCTTCTTCATTGATATAGCTGATGTATCCTCTGTTGAAATGTCATATAATCTCATTGAGTTTGCAGATGATTATATGAGAAAGGTCTGTGAAGTGTTGAAGTAAGTTCAAGTAAAAATGATAGATGCTCAGCAATCTCAAAAGAACTATATAAATAGATGAAGAGACTCAGCTTCAAGCTTTCAACTCAGAGATAAAATCTGGTTGAGCTTAGAGAATATGAGAACTAATCACTCATGCAAGAAGTTAAATGTGAAATACAATCAATATACTATGCTAGAAAAAATAGAATCTCATACTTACTGACTGAATGTCTTACTCAGCATTCACAATGTCTTTAATGTAAAGCTTCTACATGCAGTGATAACAGATTCCTTGTCTAATCAGAGACAAACTGACTGACAGCCATCTGCTATAGAGACTCTGAAAGAATCTGAGTTTGAGATTGAGAAAATTTGAGATGAATGAATCTATCAGAGAAAAAAGCAATATCTTGTTAAATGAATAGATTGGGCTGAGTCTACATAGAATGACATGAGTCTTCTACAAGAAGTGAAGACTTTGAACACTTGAGAGGCCTCTTAGCAGGCAAAATTAAATGTAAAGAGGGCTTTAAATAGTTGTAAAGACCTGCAATAAAGAGAGAGAAGAGAGATATTATAAGAGACTGAACCTCTAGATTCACTCTGACTGGCTGACTCAGCCTACTCATTGTTTGCACATATACATGTGATCATGCTACACAAGCTTGCTTAAGTCTGTGTTCTCATCTCATTCTTTTCTTCCCTTTCTCAAGCAATTCATTCTTGTTATATAGAAGGGCTAGCCTTTAGTTTTTAGATCTTAATCCTCTACAATCTTTAAAAATATAAGCTGTAAAATTATTAAATATCTCTGCAAGTAATAGTATGAATAGAAATAAATATAATATATTTATCAATAAGTTTAGAGAAGAAACTAATTAAAAAATAAAATAAATATAAATAAAAGTAATATAAATATGATGTGATTGATGATAAAATATATGAAAATATAAAATAAATAGATTGAAATATTTATATAAAGACTAGAAAAAAACTCAGGTTTTTATTAAATACTACTAAAAATTCTATTAAAAATAAAGTTAATAAATTTTATAAAGATGTAAAGATTAAATTAAAAAAAAAATATATAGTCATTCTCACTAAAATCAATTATTTAAAATAAAAAAACTCTATTTTTATAGATATTTATTTAATTCAGATTAAAGATATTTTTAATAAATAATAAATAGTAGTTTTTATTATAATTTCTTTAAAAATTAAATTTTAAAAGAAGAAAATAAACTTCTTTATATAAGAATCTTTTAATCTTTGAATAAAACTATATATAACTTTTTAAAATCATTAAATAAAAATTTCTATCTCACAGTAATTATATAAAAGAATTTTACTTAATATTATATTATATATTATATAAAAGAATATTTTAAATTACTAAAAATTAAAAGATTTATAGTTTAAAAATAATAATTTTCACAT